>NC_139581.1:15690148-15855148 GCF_946808225.1 Silurus aristotelis | reverse complement strand
GTCATTTTTATTGACATTTTTTATTTGAGATGTATGTTTAGTAGGGCTGTCAATCGATTAAAATATTTTTGATTACGAATAATCGCAAGATTGTCGTGAGTTAACTCACGAATAATCACAACTTAATTGCACATTTTTATCTGTTCTAAATTTACCTTAAATTAATACTTTTCAAGTTTTGAATACTCTAATCAACATCAGTATGGACAAATATGGATGCTTTATGCAATTGTTTGTTTATTATTAGTCACTATATGTGCAGACATACAGAGGAATCGAAATACTGTCTCTCTTCTCTCTCATCACATGTTTACAATGTCAATGCCATAACAAAATTCTGTATAAAAACATCAGCAGTCAGTGCAATATAGAAACAGATTTTGTATGAAGGTAACAGCAGTATACATGTAAAAAATTAAGGGAGTGCGGCTATGGGGAGATGCCCGGGGTTGAAGAGAAGCTAGCTGGCTATCTCTCCCCAGGTTTTGCACTGGGGCAACACTAAAGGCTCCAGTGTTGCCTACTAAGCCGTTGAAAGTCACTTCAGCCTTAGTAGGCAGGGCTTACGCAGCAGCAGGTCAAGCCGCAGGCTGCCTCCACACTATGGGTGTGTTGCAGGCATACCAGGCCGATCCGCTGCGAGAGTTGGACAGAGGGCTTTAACTCTGGGGCTGACGAAATCATGGAGTTACGTCGCACTGCCAACCTAACTCTTAGAGCCACCAAGGAAACGGTGTGGCACGTCAGATGCTCCATGTCAGCCTTAATAGCCAGAGAAAGTCATCTGTGGCTCACCCTGTCAGAAATTCCTGAAGGGGACAGGGTTTTTCTGCTGAATGCCCCGATAGCTACTTCTGGCCTGTTCAGAAACGCTGAAGGTGGGACACAAGCAGGCTCTGGTCCTGGAACAGGAAATGCGCACCCTCCTAAGGAAAGGGGCCATCGAGGTGGTTCCTCCCTTAGTCAGAGAGTCAGGCTACTACAGCCAGTACATCGTTGTTCCAAAGAAGGATGGCGGAATGCGGCCGATCCTAGATCTGCACTCTTTGAACTGCTCACTCAAGAGGCTAAGGTTCAAGATGCTCACTCTCAAGGAGATTGTGTCTTAGATCCAATTCCAAGGCCTGGTTTGTCTATTTCCACATGGCCATCCTTCCTTCTCACAGGAGGTTCCTGAGATTTGCTTTCAGGGGCAAAGCTTACCAATATCGGGTCCTCCTGTTCAGCCTAGCACTCTCACCCCGCAGCTTGACCAAGTGCATGAATGCGACTCTAGCCCCGCTACGGCTTCAGGGCATCCGCATTCTAAACTATATCGACGATTGGTTGGCATTAGCTCAATCAGAGCTTCAGGCAGTCCGGCATCAAGATGAAGTTCTCGCCCACATGAAGGAATTGGGGTTGAGACTAAATGCAAAGAAGAATGTGCTTTCTCCAGTACAGAGAACCACCTTTTTGGGCATAGTGTGGAACTCGACCGTGTTGTGGGCACAATTGACTCCTGCCCAGGTGAGTGGCCGCTTCGCCCAAGGTTCGTGGGACAAGTCACATTTTTTATGGCACATAAACTGCCTGGAGATAATGGCCATGTTCTTGGCACTGGAACACTTCCACCGAGACCTGAGAGGTCACCACGCGTTGGTCCGTACGGACAACATGTCTGTGGTCTCATAAATCAACCACCAGGGGGGTCTCTTATTAAGAGCGGTTTACATCCCGGGCCGGTTGAATTGGAGCACAGACGCCCTTTCGAGGCAAGGGCCCAGGCCCGGGGAATGGAGGCTCCACCCAGGGGTGGTGGAGCTAATATTGCAGAGATATTACATAGCCCAGGTGGATCTGTTTGCGACACGGGAGACTTTGCACCGTCCCCCCTGGTTCTCTCTCTTTTACCCATACCCATTAGGGCTGGACGCCATTCCCCCTATCGTGCTATTCCCGGGAGTTCTGGAGAGAATCTGCCAGGAAGGAGCTTATCTCCGTTTGGTGGCATCTCGGTGGCTGGACAGACCATGGTTTAGTGACCTGCTGTCACTCCTCGAGGGACCTTTTTGGGAAATTCCTCCTAGGAGGGATCTCCTCTCACATGCAGGGGGAACCCTGGTTCACCCCTGCCCAGAGTTATGGAAGCGGTGGCTGTGGCCCCTGAGGGGGGCAGTTCCTAGCAGCTGGTCTTTTTACTGAGGCAGTAGAGACCATTCTCCATTTCAGAGCTCTCGCCACGAGGAGGTTGTATGCCGCTAAATGGCATCTGTTCACCATGTGGTGTGAGCACCACCAGTTAGACATGACCCAGAGTGCCTGTGTGGGACTTGCCCGTTGTGTTGGCAGCTCTATCTGAGCCCCCCTTCAAGCCCTTGGCCGAGGTGGCCCTTAGGTATTTGTTGGTTAAGACCGTTTTTCTCCTGGCAATCTCCTCCCTTAAAAGGGTCGGGGACCTACAGGCTCATTCTGTGGCCCGTCTCTCCTGGAGTTTGCCCCTGGCATAGCCAGTGCTTTTCTTTATCCCAAACCGGGGTATGTGCCTAAGGTGCCTGCGGCTCCCTCGTGACCTGTTGTTTTGCAGGCATTCTGCCCTCCTACTTTCCTAGCCCCTAACCAGGAAAAGCTAAATCGACTGTTTCCAGTGGGAGCACAGGACGAGTCAGTGGAGGAAGTAGGAAAAGCTGTTCGTCTGCTATGGCCCTCACAGGAAAGGTTTCCCGGCTGTTAAGCAGACACTCAGTAGATGGATTGTGGATGCCATTTGTCTGTGTTATGAGTCTTCTGGTCTTCCCACTCCTTTCGGAGTCAAAGCTTATTCTAACCGGGGTATGGTGGCCTCTATGGCCTGGTGAGCTGGAGTTTCACTCCAGGACATTTGTAATGCTGCGGGCTGGTTCACCCCGCTGACCTTTGTCAGGTTCTACGACCTCGACATCAGAGCCACTCCCGGCTCATCTGTCCTGCATGCAGGTTGTGCTGTTTGACTCAACAAGATGTTAAGGATGTCACTTAGTCACTTAGATTTCTTCAGCACAGTCTTTTAGAAGCCAACCTGGTATGTTGTCTACTCCAGATGCCTTGCGTGGGTTGATCCTGGGAGGGTTTTTTCATGCCGACTGGGGTCAGACATACAGCCTGCTTGTGTGGGGAAGATAGGATCTTCTGTGTCTGTGTGTTGTTTTGGGTCTCAAATCAGCCAAAGAATTAGTTAAGGCTGTTACGTAGCGATATGTCATTGTTTGTGGCAGGGGTTTGTAGTTTGCTACAGATTAAATGCCTTGCCAGAGACTCTGTGTGTCTCTGTTCTTGTTGAAATATATAGATGTTTTAATGCTGTATTGTTGTTTTGCTTCCCTGATTCCATGGGACAAGTTGGCTCTTGCTGTTGCTAGGCATGCAGTGTCACCGGCTCTAAATGCTGCCTCCCCAGCCCTCAGAAGCTTGTGCACTTCTCCTGGCAGCCATGGTTTCAGGTTAGCCCGAATGAAACCATACTCAACATAGAGCTTGAAGACAAAATATTTTTGTAAACGTTTTAAAGTAGTTATGTTGTTTTAAATTACGTAAATCATCAGGACACCAAACGGAACAGACAGTTTTAATTTTCGGATGTGTGCTGGACTTTGGTGATTGACTTGGCGCATCAGTAAAACAAATGTTTGGTGATTAAATTATTTATTTTTTTGCTGGAGTTTATAATTCTTTTTGTTATATCTGAGTAAAGAAAGGATGTTGTGAATAGCGCGTTAATAACGTTAATTTTAACAGCCCTATTTTTAGAGGTGAACTAGAATTACTAGTACTATTACTACTCTATTATTCCTTCATATATGATCACATTTATTTGCACTGTAAGCTTCTGATGTTTAATGCTACACCTTATTGTTTGCTTAAAATGACTCAACTAAACTGTATTCGAACTTTGCCCATGTACAGCAATAAATGACATATTGGTGTTTGTGTGCTTATATGATAGCGTAGCATGAGAAATTATTAAGCTGTGAGACAAACTTTTTCTCTCATCACAGGGAGATTAGAGAGAGAGTCAGTAGAGTAATGGTGCTCTATGCACCGTTTCATCTCCTTGATGCAACAGCAGTGAGTAATGATCCATCGAGTTAATGTTTAAACTCCATTTACGATCCGAAGTGCACATAACAGAGGATAGTTATTTTTATGGAACATTTTGCATAGACAAATTGGTCAAAGCTGTACATTGACAATGTATTAAAATGTGTATTTTTTTTTACTATTCAGGCAGCTGGTGGGATTATGGTCAAAGCCCTAGGAAAACAGTTGTATGGGGCAGCTGGGAACCTAGTTGGATATTATGGCATAGGCTTTCCTATTGGACTGTCTCTGATGTTTGCTGCTAAAATGGGCATATTTGGTAGGAAAATAACTTTACCTTCCACTCTCTTTTCATATACAAGTTTTTCGCATGCAGTCACACTTCTTTTGTCTCGTATAGGTCTCTGGACTGGCCTTTTAATTTGTGTGTTCCTGCAGTCAGTTTTCTTCCTAGTTCTTTTAACCAAGCTAAACTGGGTGAAGGCCACCGAGGAGGTAAGAGCACCATAAACAATTACTTGCACCCATCATTGTAAAACTTCTACATCAGTAATAGTAAAACCATGCTCCTGATCATAGGCACAGATTAGAGCTGGGGTCCAATTGGACAGCCCAGAGAATGGTAAGAATCTGTTTGATATTTTGTACTTACTGTTTAGTAAACCTAAATAAAGTGTAATAAGTAATAGGCAGAGTTGCATGACATTAGCACGTTATTTTTATTGACAGATACGGTACAACAGGCTAACGTGGATCTCTCCACGGAAGATGGCCCTCACATTGACACTGAGATTCTGACAGAGAATCTCCCCACAAACTATATCACAACCAGGAAAACACTACCTTTAGGGGTCTTGGTGGTTCGGAGAGGCCTGACACTGTTGGTAATGTTCATTATTCTGGCCGTAGGAATCACTTTAAATATAATTGTGAAGAGGTAGCAATGTGTTAAAGCCATGTTAGAGAGTTATTAGTCACTGTTACTGTATGGGCATTAATTCTGTTGTAGACTAACCGCATGAATGTCTACATGAAGGTACAATGCTACATACAGAAGGTTTACAATCTCTTGTTATATGTTTCAGGAGTTACAGAAATGAATATTTTTAATAAATTATTTGTAAGTGACTATATTTAATTATCTGTCTATGGATTCCATTATTCATTTACTATATTTGTGCAATTTAAACAAATAATAATTAGCCTATCTCTCAACCTAACAATATTTAACTATGTTATTTTGATTAGAAAAAGAGAAAATAAAATTTTCCTGCCATTGTATTTCTACCTCATGTAGATTAATAACATTCTTATTTCTCTAATTTTTTTCTCATTGTCTATATAATGTTCTCTATCATAGCAATGGCAGTTTGAATACCACTAAGGTCAATACACTGTAAATGATACAGCATAAGGTCAATACTAAATGAAAACACTTTGACTTTGACTATTGTCCAGCAAGGATCTTTTAGCTTCAAAAAGACAACATTTGTGTGGCAAAAGGAGAAGATAAAGTGGAATTCTCTAAGTCCAAAGTGCTATTGGTGATGGATGGCACCTCAGGCAGAGGCAGGATAAAATGTACAACCATCCCTCCACTGAGTATAAGGAGAGCAGTCAGAGCAGTCAGTCCTCTTCTGATGATGAGCTGAGACATGGGGAGATAATTTTTTTTGCTCATTCCTCCTTCCTGCGTCATTTTGTTCTGCGAGGTAGAGATTGGATTTTCGTTTCTTATTTCTCCTTCATGAACCTCTGCCAATCTCTCCTGAGCCACTGAAGTGCTTCTTTCCTCGTCCACTTCTTCAGAGTTTACAGCTGTATAACCATTCTGATTCTGATTTGCAGTAATTCACATATTATTTGTTGTGTTTTGGCAATATTAATCCAGAATGGCTAATTAAAAAAATAATGGGTAAAAAGAAACCCACCTCTAAATGATTGAGCGCAATAAAAAAGCTACCGGAGAGACGGTGATTGGATTTAAACTCTGGCTGTGATAGGCCTCTGCTCTTCCCTTTCCCAGCACGCTCAATAGCCTTAAAGAAGCATAGGCATTAAATCATGACATTTGTTCTATTGTGACCACAAATACAAATTCATGTGAGATAAACACTTGACATAATACCTCTTCTGTTATCTTCTTCCAATTTAATTTGAAGATGATGACAATGAAAAAGATTGATAACAAGAAGACTGCAATTAAAAGGCCCCACCAAAAGCCTGTTAACAAAGAAATTAGATTAGCATCATATAATATTTTTGGCTCCAAATCTAATTATGATTATAATGATTACATTATAGGTTTATTTATATACAGTTGTTTGAAAAGTACAAACCAGCAACTTGCAACTTGGCAGGGAAGGTCAGAGTGATACTTAGTGGAAGTCCAATACAGTAATATCCAATTAGATTAGCAATAGCCGCAATCTTTTGCTGCCCAGTGCCCAGAACTATGCCCATGCCAACACACTGAAATAACAGTCATAATCTCACATCTAGTGATTACACATCCATGGCTAATAGGAAGCACTAAAATGTCATCATGCTATGCCAAAATATTATAACACTGAACACTATAATGAGAAATGAAGAAGCTTGTAAAGAATAGTGATTTTCAAATTTGGATGCAGGGGATCCCAGAGGTCAATTTTTTTTTACCATTTAGTTACTACAATGAAAACCCAGCATTATCAAAGTTAGTAAAATTATTACTATTCATTGTAGTAATTAATATGTATGAATATACTGTAATAATTATTGGGTTCTCAATAGCTCACAAAAATTTGAAATAATATAAATGGGTTCTCAATAGCACACAAAAGCCTAGAAATAATATTTCAGATGTTCAGAAATAACCACTACGGAGGTAATGACACATATATGCATAATTCAAATACTATCTGACGATCATTTTAAGAATCCCTGCTATCACAAACATAAAATAAAAAATCTCACCAACAGTCCATTGAAGAATTGGAGGGGGCAGTAGATGCTCATGAGTTCAGAAACTAACTCTGCTATGTTTCTGCAAATGAAGGCCAAGAGTTAAAAGGAATTTGTATGTTTTATATTATATGAATAACATTCATGCTTTGATTAATGTTAAGAAAGAAAAAAAAAAATTAATATTAGGATAAAAATGATTGAAAAAAACTAATTATCCAATACTTACTCATCTGAAGTGAACAAAAATCCAATGACAGTTTTTGTGCCACCAAGCACCAGACCCTGAATAATTGCCAATACAGCTAAACATGGAGTCAAATAAATGATGTGCTTTAAAATAGAGACTATAAATACAGTTTATATATGAAAAAAAGATAATGCCATTAATAACCTGCACAAATAAGAGACACTTTGCTAGTGAGAATGGCTCCAGCTGTATCTCCAGCTCCTAATGCATTTCCCACACGCACACAAGCTGCACCTTGTAAACCAGCTGGGATCTACAGGTATATCACCCACACAACACACACGTGCATGCGCACACACACACATACACACACACACACACACACACAAAATGTGCTTGCTGTAAGAAGTGTATTTACTAGTTCCTAATCCTAATTTACAGTTTTTGCTTAAGACAAAAGACATGCATGGGTTATGTTTAGAAATGGAAAAGTATTCACCCTTCAAAGAAAATGCACAAGTCGAAGTAAAAAAAGAAAAAGAAAAATTTAAATTAAAAGCAACTGGAGAAATAAAGTAAACAACTAAAAGAAATTTTACCTGAAAACATAAATCAGTCTTTGTAGATTTGCTAATCATATGCATGACTAAAACTATGCAGTCGGATATTTAATCATAAGTAAAATAGTACATGAATAAATAGTTTTAACCATTAACTAACATTCAACTTTTTAACATACTAACACAATGGGGCAATATTCAACATATTTAGCATTCATCCATTTGCAACTGTACATAGTTAGCGACAGGAATTTGCACAATATATATTCAGATGAGAAATTCAAATAGTTGGATGCTAAACTTAACCCACTGACAGATATGTTTAGTGTACAGTCATTGGCTTTATAAGAAACGACTAGATATTTGTAATTTATAATGACTACATTAGGGGAATAAATAATTAAGAGTAAGAGTACAACAAGTTAGAAGTATAACTATGTTAAACTCAAGTAAACATATAACCCTTACAGTAAATAAGTGTAGTATCAAAGTATTGTCTATAACTATTTATGATACTGAAGTGCATTATACCTGAGCTATTGTCATTAATGTATTACAAAACATAATGGAGAATCTATTCAGAGAAGTTTCATTACCATGTAGTTTATATAAGCCAGCATTATAACCACGTGTTGAGCTGCCAAGTCAACCTCTCCCAGCATTCCTGTGAGAAAGAGTAAATTATTCTTCGAACCTAACATCCAATTAATAAATGTTCAAAAAAGGTTACCTGCTAGGAAGCCTCCAATTTCATAGATCCACCATTCAAAGCATAACATTAATGTACTAGGAATAGCCAGTTTCATGTAGTTGCCCCACTCCTGCAGTGATTCTGAGGACCAGCCTGAATTTACAGAAGAAGCAGGAATAATAATAAGCTGCATAACTGCACTGTCGAGTTTCATTACTATCTAACCGAACACAGACTCAGGATTCATACTTAGCCTCAGAACAGACGGTACTGGTGAAATGAACTGTATTGTGCAAAGGACCATGCTTACCTCCCCATGTCTTAACATGGAGTTTCTTTAAGCGAATGTAAGCAAACAAAGTGAAGCAGGAAAACACCTGGGCAAAACAATTGGCTGCAGCAGATCCACTGAAATACAATCACAAAAAAAACCTAAATAATAAATTAATATATAAATATGTATATTAAATAATTAAATAACCTATTGTCATTTTAGGAGTGCACAAAAATTATTAATGAATAAAGGAATGAATGAAAAGTGCTCACTGTACTCCAAGATCCCACCAAAACAGCAAGATGTAGTTGAACAGCACATTCACAACATTGGCCACCACCGATGCATACATTTGTGGTATAATCACACCCTAAACAGATATATTCAAGGAATTCCTTCAGATGTCAGACACAGATACTTTTAGATCTTAGACATTTTGTCCATTTACAGAATAATTCACTCTGTTCAACAAACCTGGTTTTGAAGGTAAGACACCTGCAGCTGGTACAGAAATACAGCCTGAAACATGAAACATAACACCAGCATGAGAATAGACCTATACATGTATGCATTTTTATAATGTATATTGTGCAAATTTGGCCTTACTGGAATAGCAGGAAGATACGCCTCAACATAAATCTGGGCTACCCTAAAAAACAAAAGTAGAGCCTTAACTTATTAGGAAACAATTATTAATGCCTCAGCAGTCACTATCATCAAAATGTAGCATATCAACATAAACTAAAATCGTACTTGATAAAAGATACTGAATAATAGGCTCATATATTATGCAGAATTGCCTAATTTATTTTGCAGAATTGCTGGTCACTGGTTGTGTTTTCTTTATTGCACTATTCATGTAAACTCAGACTGTTATGTATAGAAATTCCAAATTTTAGCAGTTATAGAAATACCATGACCATGCTATGGTCAAAACTGCTGAGATCACATTTATTTCTTTATTCTGATATTCGGTGTGAACGTTATTACAGGCGGCTGGCCTATATTTGCATCGCACAGCTGCTAAATAATTGTGTATATATAAATATGTATACAGACTGCTATGTTGTATAGTTTAGAGACAGTGGCATTAAGTAAAAGATGTGGAAAAAAAGGTGGAGCTGGAGGTTGCAGAGCTGAAGATGTTGAGATTTTCATTGGAAGTGACGAGGATGGACAGGATTAGAAATGAGTTTATTAGAAGGACAGAGCATGTTGGACGCTTTAGGGACAAAGTAAGAGAAGCCCGATTGAGATGGTTTGGACATGTGCAGAGGAGAGACATGGGGTATTTCGGTAGGAGAATGCTGAGGATGGAGCCACGAGGAAGAAGAAAACCAAGGAGGAGGTTTATGGATGCGGTGACAAAAGACATGCAGGTAGTTGGTTTGAAAGTAGTATGGAGACGGATGTCCCGTTGTGACAACCCCTAATAAAAGCAGCCGAAAGAAGAAGAAATAATAATGTGCTTACTGAGTATATATTTACATATATGAGGTGTATAAAATTATTCATTTGAACCTGTTATATCCAATTATAAATTACATCTGACCTGGCTACATCAGGGTCTTGTCCCACCAGGAGTAGAAAGGACTGGGTATTAATAAGCACACCCCAGCAGGGAAGACAAAAGAGCAGCAAGATCAGAATGCTCCTTTGCAGGATTACTCCTACATGTAACAGGTTCTTACTGCCAAATGTCTGTGTTCAAAAGCACAAAGAAACAGAAGCTTAATAATTTATAAGAAAAATGACTGAACAGCTTTACTACCTTAATAGCAACCATAAAATAAGTTTTGTTTTTGCTTTCATCATGGAATTAATTGGGAATCTGCTAGATTTCTAACATTAGTAAATTAAGTGGGTTTAAATTAATACAATTTTCAATGTCTAATGCAGAGCAGCCTTTACTCATTCTAATGTACAATATTATTCAAATACTAATTATAAATAAAAATTCATATATCTTAATTACAGTCAATGAAAGAGAAAATGTTATTTACCAACCTGTGAAACGAGTGTATCACATGCCAAAGTTAGCCCTAATCCAGTTGCTGCAGAAGATACATTTATTGTCTGAAAAAACACAATAAATGCATTTTTATATCATTAATGTACATGATAGAAAGAAAGAGTATTTTAATAATGAATTCTGTGAAAATGTATTTAATGTTGGATACAGTGGGCGACTCACAGCAGAAGCCATGCCATAGCCTGCCAGTACAGTGTTCCCCAGGCGGCCACAGAACATTGTGACCACAAAGAAAAGAAGGAAATTCAAGAACCGGCAGACAAGCTGGGGAAACAAACAAACCAACAGAGATGAAAGACTCAGCAAAGCCAAGAGGGCAAAAAAACAACTGTCCTGAGTTTAAACAATAATGTAACAATGTGTAATAATAGCACAGTATTCCACTTGATCTTTTATTATATGATTCCTTTATATTTGTGATATATTGGTCACTTACATTACCAGAATTATTTAGCAATTACTGATTTATCTATGCTTCCAGTCATGTTACTATTACAAGTGTTTCAAAATATAAATCTGAATATTTTCTAAACATGAATTTACTTTATTTAAACAATCCACAGTTAATTAATGTACCAGATAAAAAGGTTGGAAACAATTGGTGATAATCAAAATATCATTCATAAATTTATTTTTTATTTTTTTTTCGGATATCATCTGTTGTGAATCCATGAGGGAACAAGCTAGGATGATAACACTTTCTATTACAAATGTTTGAGATTGAAGTCACTCACCAGGGGCCCAGTCATCCTCAGGATGAGGTAGAGCTCCTCTCGGTAAGCCAGAGGGAGGTAGCGCCTTACACAGCTAAAGCAGAAGAACTTGGCACTGGGCTCCATTGAAGGAGCTTCAGCTCTGTGGTTAGGTCCGTCCATGATCTACTCAGATGTCCTCACTAAGCCCAAACTCACCAAAGGCAACAGTGTCTCAGCTGCAGCTGTGCATTCCTCTGACTTCTAGGACAAGATTTCACAATCTTTAAAAGCTCACTGATTAATTGAGATGCAGACAGTGACGAGCTTTGATTCTTTGATTCAATCAGTAATGAGCAATGCATGCTTGTACCAGTGGCTAGAACTTCACTTGCATTTTGCGTAAAATTTAATAGAGCTTTGTCATAAAACTAAACTAAAAACTATGCATTTAGAAAGAAATGTTTTGAAATGATATCCAATCAGCAATATTGAATCTGATATTGTTAAAATAATGCATTAATATAAATAGATTTGTATAACAAACAACACTAATAATAATCATTATAATCATCATCATACTAATATTAATAATGCAATTTTGTCATCATCTTGATCTTATTTAACAACTGCTATATGGTCCAGAAATAATGTTAGATGGTATTAATGCAGCAAAGTCAAAACAATATATATTTAATATTTCCCCTTATGGAATGTTTTAAGAGTGTACTCACAGCATGAAAACTTTTCCTCACAGCATGTGTATCACACAAAGAAATCTGATAATATTGCCTTTTTATAAAGGAAAGCACCTCTTAATGCAATGTTCAATACTGAACATCGTCTCTATGTTTAACATGACTAAACTGGGTTCTACAGACCAGTAATGAACCTCAAAGAAAAGGAAGAAACTCAGGAACTGATGCAGGAGCTTGGGAAACAAAGAGAGCAGAGATGAAAGGTATGATGGTGACAAACAACTGATGTAAACATACAGCAAGATTTCCTAAATAAAGTAAAGTTCTATCCATGAATCTTGATTTTCATAAAGTCTTGAACATAATGCTCTTGTGTTTAAGAAATGTCTGTATGAACTGTTAAACACGGTTATATGTATCTTTTAGATCTTAGACATTTTAATAAGACATCTTAAGAAGTAAAACCACTGTAGTGTTTCTCCATTATTCTTTCTTCTTTCCTCATTATTATTTCTTCCATTATTATCAAACTTTCAGTCATTTGGAAATTATTGTGGTTTGTTTAGATGCAACTTTGCAAACTTAAGCCATGCTGCCATGTTATTTTCAAAAATAGCGGCTTTCCCAATTCAATTCAATTTTATTTGTGTATTTGTGTTTTAACAATCAAAAGTTTTTCAAAGCAGCTTTACAAAGATAAAGCGAATATAAAGCTATAAAAAAATGTATACATTTAGCGCATGTGTTTGTTATTTATAATTGTACATTTATCTACAATTAACAAGCCAGTGGCAACTGTTGCAAAAAAAATAAATCCAGCATTCTAATTTTGGTTATATTTTTGTAAAATAAATAGTTACGTGGTGTAATATGTCATGTGTTGTTGTTCATCTGATGGTGTCTTTACCTAATTTTAAGACCTGATAAGGACCATATGATTATTATGTACTGAAATTTAAAGCCAAAGGTGTGCTTTCTTTTTCACATAACTGTATCTTTTCCAAACAATAAATTACTACAGTTTTTGTATAAACTTTTAACAATATCTATAGCTCCTGAACTAAAATCTGTTTTGCTTTTGCATGATTTTTAGACATAAAGCTAGAGCACAAGTTGCTGTTACATGAAATTACATGTTTCAACATGTAATTTCAATTATTATTATTATTATTATATAGACATTATTACTTATGTTCATATATCATATGAATAAATAAAAATGACTATAAAAATGACTAAAATATGTCTCACCTTACCAGCTTTTATTTATAATCATATGCATTTTTATAAGAATCTAGCCACATGTGCATGTTCTATTTACTAAATCAGTGTAAGAATGCATTAAACTGAAAGCTTCATACCCTGAATACGGCTGTGAAATATGCAGTCGAAGCATGGGAAAGTGGAATGCATTGTATGCAGCTGGAGGATGTTGATCATTAGGCTTTTCAGGAACCTTAAACTCTGGTTTATCAGCCTACACACTACTGCCATCATTTGAAACACAAGTATAAGAATGCATAAGAAACTATTTTTATTTATTAATTTATTATTTGTTTTAGGTTATTTGTGTTTATTTTTGTTTAAATTATAATCATAATTCTGCCTCTTAACAACAAGCTCTTTGTGCTCATTATCCATTAGACTGTACAGTCAGTAACATTGCTTTTAGTAGTTTATACATTTTATAGAGGCTATTCTCTTTATAATAAATATTATTCTTGTGACAAATATTCAGGATGTTAGACATGATCAAGAATAACAAAAAAGAAAAATAAACGTAGATACCTCAAGCAGGTGTTTGCTGAACAATTAGGTATTTTTTTCTTTTTTTGCAAGAATAACACGAATAATAAATATGCCTAATATCATCTTTCTCATGAGACAAAAACACCTTTTTTTGATTTCTAACAAATTCTTTTGTGTATTATGAAAGTATGTCAGGAATATGGTCATAAATGTTTGTGCCATCAGCTATTGTCTCAGGAGGCCATGTCATGTGTCTGTTAGTGCACCTGAGTTACATGCATGATAATTAGCACTTCGGTATATATTCAGAGTTAACAACATTCTTGTTTGTTATAATGACTTTTTGTCTGTCGTAATGGTTTTCTTCACACTTTTTCAATTTATGCTTAGTTTGTTTATCCGTTTAGTTTAAACAGTCAATGGACACAGCAAAAAAAAGTGTTTGTATGTGGGAACAGGGGCATCAAATCCAAAAGAGCTAGAAGCAGCTTAACCGGCTTGATGAACTCCTCAGTTAACTCTTGGCGAGGACCCACTTGTTCTTCACTATTTTGGAAATTGTGCTTCCTCTCTGCTCTGCAGAGAACGTCTGTCTTCCTGGACTGCTGACAATATCGCTATGCCTCCAAGTTCAGAGGAGAATGACGCTTAGCCTTCTTGTCCTGCTCTGAAGAGAATGTTGTTATGCCACCCAACAACGCAGAGGGCACCAATGCAAATCCCAGCCTCGTCTGAGGATGTCACACTGTAATTTCCCCTCAGCTAATTAAACTGCTGTGCCATCCTCTTCACCTGAGGACATCGCACCCCTGTTTGACATATACAGATAGGACAACATTAGTTGACTTGGACAAAAAAATAGTTTTTTCCTCACCAAATCCACACTCACTGCAGGAGAGTCTTTTGGCCACAGCTGTGCAGTCACGGGTCACTATGCCAAAGTACTATTTTTGCATACCTAAAGGTTTAACAATTAGATCAATGAAAACTCTAGTGAGGATAGGAAAGTGTCTGAGATTTTAAAGTATTATAGAAACTGTTAAAAACATTACATTATACATGCTGTGAGAAACATTACATAATGGTTTACAATATTGTTAACGATATTTTAGATATCACAAGAGAAATATAAACCAGTATATGAAAGTATATTATACACTTTTAAAATGATTTGTAGATTTTAAACATTTATAACTTTTTTTAATCAACATTTTTAAAGATACTGCCAAAATGTGATACTATTAATAAATAGGTGTGACAATGTTAAGAATAACTAAGTATACTACTCTCCAACTTGTTGTGCAGCCTAGAAAAGTCTATGGCCATCAAGAAAGAAATGCTTCATACTACATTAAACACACACTAAGAAGTGACAAAGTACTGTATCAAATGAAAGATGTTGGAAGCACAAGTTGTCCAAATATAAATTATTTGCCTTGCAAAAAGACCCCTTTAAACATTTTAATTCCATATGTTGTCCACCTTGGCTTTATATGCTCCAACTCTTTCCATTAGATTTTAGAGTTAGTTGTGTCGATTTGACCATTCAGTAGCAAGAACGTTAGGAGAACGTAACGGCCAGGCGCTAATGTTGGACGAAGAGGCTTTGGGTGCAGTTAATGCTCCAGTCCATTCCAAAGGTGTTCAGCAGGCTTTAGATGTCAGAGTTCAGTTTCTCTCTATCCATGGCAACCATGTGTTCATAGAACTTTCATTAACGTGGAAATGTTTAAGCTCAACCCCTTAGGTCAAATGAAGAGTTATGTTATAGCATATACATTTTCGATACAATCGTATGATTAAACTTTGTGGCAACAGTCAGTTAAAGCCTAAATAAGGATCAGGTATCCACATGGCATATTCACCGACCAGGCATAACATTACATTAACATTATAATGTGGTGAGTGACTAATACTGATTATCTATTCATCATGGCACCTGTTAGTGGGTGGGATATATTAGGCAGCAAGTGAACATTTTGTCCTCAAATCTGATGTGTTAGAATTGGGAAAAGTGGTCAAGCGTAAGGATTTAAGTGAGTTTGACAAATGCCAAATTGTGATGGCTAGACGACTGGGTCAGAGCATCTCCAAAACTGCAGCTCTTGTGGGATGTTACCAGTCTGCAGTGGTCACTATCTATCAAAAGTGGTCCAAGAAAGGAACAGTGGTGATCCAGCGACAGGGTCATGGGCGGCCAAGGCTCATTGATGTATGTAGGGAGCGATGGCCGTGGTGTGGTCCAATTCAACAGCCGAGCTCCTGTAGCTCAAACTGCTAAAGAAGTTATTGCTGTTAAGAACTTTTTTGTCCCCAAAAGGGGGACCAACACAATATTAGGCAGCTGGCCATAATGTTATGCCTCATTGGTGTATATTAAATATACAATATGCAAATAAACTAATTTACATCCCAAGGCCATAAAGCCATCAACTTAAGTCAGATAACTCTTTGCACTCTAATTAACTGTAGAAATAATCAGAAAAAGCAAACAATTTTTGAAAGTCATTTAATTAGAAGTAGAAAAGAGCAAGACTTTCCCAGTATGAGCAGTCAGTGGGAAACTAATCCACATGAGCCTGCTGGGTCAAACCTGCAGTTAAGGACAGTGATTATGTAACATGCTTATGTAAGATCCTGTGTTCTGCTGGGGAGGACAGAGAGAGTATTTTAATCTTTATAGTACTTATGTTTTATTTAATTCCACTAATGTGCTGGAGCAACTGAGTGCAGATATCTATGAAAGAGAATATACTGGATAATTTAAACATGGTTTATTTGTTTATTTGTTAAGGTATTAAAATGGTTCTAATTACATAGCTAAGCATTAGCCCAAATTTACAGACTGAGGCTTACAACACTGTCCTAAAGCTGACCAAAAGAACAGGCTCTAAAGTTTGTCAAGGTTACAGTGAGGTGGTTGGGTTAGAGTATTAGCTAATATTACGTTGCATATGGTAAACTACCCTAGTGTTATAAAGTCAAATAAATGTAATTATATGCTTACAAATAATGTTACGTCATTATAAAATAAGAATAATATATTTTTATTACCAGGGTGTCCAAGGTATGTGATTTTTAGGTGATAGGATGAAACTAGTCCCCCCTTACAAAGTAGAATCTTCCTTAATATATGTTTTTAGCATCGAGGGAAATTGTTTCCTAAATGTTTTAAATAATACAACTTTCATAAAGAAATATATTCAGTGTGCAGATATAAGTATGTACATTAAATCTGTTATCTGTTTAAATGTAGTGATTGTTTCACTGCAGTAAAAAGTTTTGTCACACACTTAGCCAAAGGCAATTTTATTGGCCGCAACTACCACAATTGTGTGTTACACCACCTTAGTCCTGTCATAAACGATATAGCTGTATCTTAAAATAAATAACTTGAATAAATTAGAAATATATTCTCTGAATATACACGAGTCTATATCTACGAAAGATTATACACACATCTATAAGGCTGTAAATACATTCATATACTGAGTATACTAATTCAGAAAGTGACAATGTTCACACCTCACACAAGCTCATATAAACAACTTCAAATTTCTTCTTCACACAGGCTCAAGCTGCAGGTTCGGTTTAAGATTGTATTTATCAACCATATGACCTCTTGAAAAGGACAGAAAAGAAGATACACCATAACTGATTTTCATTTACACAAAACAGTTAAAATAAATACAGAAGTGTTGATTGCATGTTTGTATACTAGTATGCACCCACACCCACATGCACACACTTTCTTCATATTAGGTGGTCTATATAAATGACATTGTCCATTATAGAAGTGTCACTTACTTTGGTTAAGCAAATTAAAAAACATTGCAGTTTAAAATTCCTTGCAAAACAGTTTTCATTAAATAAAAAAGCACTAATACAACACAAGAGACAATTAACATCTCATATGTCATATTGATCTTAAATGATATAGACTGTATAGGCCAATAGTATGAAAACAAGCAGTGAGTGTTTCGAGTTTAAAAAGTCTTTGTCTTTTAGTTCAGCCACCAAAAATACCAAGTGTTTATTATACAGATTAAGCGATTAAAAGATACTCTGAAACATTTATAAGATTTATTCATTAATAAATTACAGACAGAAAGCCCTCAGGGTCATTATTTATTACAGTCTACTATATATCACTCAAAAAAGAAAGGTTTTAGACTGGCATAAAGGAAGTATTTTATAGTTTCCCAAAGACACTTGATTGATCTTGCCAAGCTAAAACAAACTCCTCCACAAATGTTAGCATTCTGCGTAAGTATATTTTTTTGTTTATTAAATAAATACACTTAAAACTTACACACATTTACAGGATTATCGTTTGTGGATTTGATAATGCACAATGTTTCCAATTCCAATTTTTAATGAGGTTTTTTTGAAAAGTCATAAATGCATAAAATATATGCATTTGTAATGTAACATTTATTATATATATATATATATATATATATATATATATATATATATATATATATATATATATATATATATATATATAAGTGAGGAAAATAAGTATTTAAACACCCTGCTATTTTGCAAGTTCTCCCACTTAGAAATCATGGAGGGGTCTGAAATTGTCATCGTAGGTGCATGTCCACCAAAAATACAGAAATCACAATGTATGATTTTTTAACTATTTATTTGTATGATACAGCTGCAAATAATTATTTGAACACCTGAGAAAGTCAATGTTAATATTTGGTACAGTAGCCTTTGTTTGCAATTACAGAGGTCAAACGTTTCCTGTAGTTTTTCACCAGGTTTGCACACACTGCAGAGGGATTTTGGCCCACTCTTCCACACAGATCTTCTCTAGATCAGTCAGGTTTCTGGCCTGTCGCTGAGAAACACGGAGTTTGAGCTCCCTCCAAAGATTCTCTATTGAGTTTAGGTCTGGAGACTGGCTAGGCCACGCCAGAACCTTGATATGCTTCTTACAGAGCCACTCCTTGGTTATCCTGGCTGTGTGCTTCGGGTCATTGTCATGTTGGAAGACCCAGCCTCAACCCATCTTCAATGCTCTAACTGATGGAAGGAGGTTGTCCCACAAAATCTCGCAATACATGGCCCCGGTCATCCTCTCCTTAATACAGTGCAGTCGCCCTGTCCCATGTGCAGAAAAACACCCCCAAAGCACGATGCTACCACCCAGTAGGGTGGTGTTCTTGGGATGGTACTCATCATTCTTTTTCCTCCAAACACGTTTAGTGGAATTATGACCCAAAAGTTCTATTTTGGTCACATCTGACCACATGACTTTCTCCCATGACTCCTCTGGATCATCCAAATGGTCATTGGCATACTTAAGACGTGCCTGGATAAGTGCTGGTTTAAGCAGGGGAACCTTCCGTGCCATGCATGATTTCAAACCATGACGTCTTAGTGTATTACCAACTGTAACCTTGGAAACGGTGGTCCCAGCTCTTTTCAGGTCATTGACCAGCTCCTCCCGTGTAGTTCTGGGCTGATTTCTCACCTTCCTTAGGATCATTGAGACCCCACGAGGTGAGATCTTGCATGGAGCCCCAGTCCGAGAGAGATTGACAGTCATGTTAAGCTTCTTCCATTTTCTAATGATTGCTCCAACAGTGGACCTTTTTTCACCAAGCTGCTTGGCAATTTCCCCGTAGCCCTTTCCAGCCTTGTGGAGGTGTACAATTTTGTCTCTAGTGTCTTTGGACAGCTTTTTGGTCTTGGCCATGTTAGTAGTTTGATTCTTACTGATTGTATGGGGTGGACAGGTGTCTTTATGCAGCTAACGACCTCAAACAGATGCATCTAATTGAGGATAATAAATGTAGTGAAGGTGGACATTTTAAAGGCAGACTAACAGGTCTTTGAGGGTCAGAATTCTGGCTGATAGACAGGTGTTTAAATACTTATTTGCAGCTGTATCATACAAATAAATAGTTTAAAAATCATGTATTGTGATTTCTGGATTATTTTTTTTTAGATTATGTCTCTCACAGTGGACATGCACCTACGATGACAATTTCAGACCCTTTATGATTTCTAAGTGGGAGAACTTGTAAAATAGCAGGGGGTTCAAATATTTATTTTCCTCACTGTATATATATATATATATATATATATATATATATATATATATATATATATATATATATATATATATATATATATATATATATATATACAGTGGGTACGGAAAGTATTCAGACCCCCTTAAATTTTTCACTCTTTGTTATATTGCAGCCATTTGCTAAAATCATTTAGGTTCATTCTTCTTCCTCATGAATGTACACATAGCACCCCATACTGACAGAAAAACACAGAATTGTTGACATTGTTGCAGATTTATTAAAAAAGAAAAACTGAAATATCACATGGTCCTAAGTATTCAGACCCTTTGCTCAGTATTTAGTAGAAGCCCCCTTTTGATCTAATACAGCCAGGAGTCTTTTTGGGAAAGATGCAACAAGTCTTTCACACCTGGATTTGGGGATCCTCTGCCATTCCTCCTTGCAGATCCTCTCCAGTTCTGTCAGGTTGGATGGTAAACTTTGGTGGACAGCCATTTTTAGGTCTCTCCAGAGATGCTCAATTGGGTTTAAGTCATTGCTCTGGCTGGGCCATTCAAGAACAGTCACGGAGTTGTTGTGAAGCCACTCCTTCGTTATTTTAGCTGTGTGCTTAGGGTCATTGTCTTGTTGGAAGGTAAACCTTCGGCCCAGTCTGAGGTCCAGAGCACTCTGGAGAAGGTTTTTGTCCAGGATATCCCTGTACTTGGCCGCATTAATCTTTTCCTCGATTGCAACCAGTCGTCCTGTCCCTGCAGCTGAAAAACACCCCCACAGCATGATGCTGCCACCACCATGCTTCACTGTTGGGACTGTATTGGACAGGTGATGAGCAGTGCCTGGTTTTCTCCACACATACCGCTAAGAATTAAGGCCAAAAAGTTATATTTTGGTCTCATCAGACCAGAGAATCTTATTTCTCACCATCTTGGAGTCCTTCAGGTGTTTTTTAGCAAACTCCATGCGGGCTTTCATGTGTCTTACACTGAGGAGAGGCTTCCGTCGGGCCACTCTGCCATAAAGCCCCGACTGGTGGAGGGCTGCAGTGATGGTTGACTTTCTACAACTTTCTCCCATCTCCTGACTGCATCTCTGGAGCTCAGCCACAGTGATCTTTGGGTTCTTCTTTACCTCTCTCACCAAGGCTCTTCTCCCCCGATAGCTCAGTTTGGCCGGACGGCCAGCTCTAGGAAGGGTTCTGGTCATCCCAAACGTCTTCCATTTGAGGATTATGGAGGCCGCTGTGCTCTTAGGAACCTTAAGTGCAGCAGAAATCTTTTTGTAACCTTGGCCAGATCTGTGCCTTGCCACAATTCTGTCTCTGAGCTCTTCAGGCAGTTCCTTTGACCTCTTGATTCTCATTTGCTCTGACATGCATTGTGATCTGGAAGGTCTTATATAGACAGGTGTGTGGCTTTCCTAATCAAGTCCAATCAGTATAATCAAACACAGCTGGACTCAAACTAAGGTGTAGAACCATCTCAAGGATGATCAGAAGAAATGGAAAGCACCTGAGTTAAACATATGAGTGTCACAGCAAAGGGTCTGAATACTTAGGACCATGTGATATTTCAGTTTTTCTTTTTTAATAAATCTGCAACAATGTCAACAATTCTGTGTTTTTCTGTCAATATGGGGTGCTATGTGTACATTCATGAGGAAGAAGAATGAACTTAAATGATTTTATCAAATGGCTGCAATATAACAAAGAGTGAAAAATTTAAGGGGGTCTGAATACTTTCCATACCCACTGTATATATATATATATATATATATATATATATATATATATATATATATATATATATATATATATATATATATATATATATATATAAAACATGTTTTACATAATAATTTGATATATAAATATTGTACATGTACTACACATCACTTACAATATGTGTACTGTGTTGCCTCTCACACACACTCTGTGTGTGAACCTACATTGTTACTTTGTAAAGCATAGTGTTGTAGTACATTGTTAGAATTTTTCCTCTGTCCATATTCATGGTAGAAAAGGAATATGTGAATAAAACATGAATATCTCTGGTCAAGCAAATCAAAAATGGTTCTGCTGAGGCATGGTTTTAAAGAACCTTTTTTGGGAGTTACATTGTCAAGCATGCTACCTAAAGGTTTTTTTTTTCCAATGAAGCATTACTTTCAAACTTTTGGCCTGTAGTGTACAGTCTATACATGAGTCATTTATATGTAAACAATATCACTATTGAATAGGACAATTACTTTATTATTGTGTAATATTAGGGCAGTACAGTTACAACCTTCTGAACAACAACCACTATTACAATACAAAAACAAAACCATTATTTGAATGGTAAACATTGCTGTATTCAGCCATAAACAATTATACGTAATAGTACCATAATCAATTTGATTTAGTGCAAGTTACAATAATCACCCAAGTGAGAAATTCAAGCAAATCACAATGTACAGAATACATGTAATACACTTAAGCTGCCCTCCATTTTAAATCTCTGGAAATCGTGCTTTCTGTACAGATATCACTTAGAGTAAAAAATAAAACAGATATGAGCATTTACATATTTTCCATTAAAGGAAAATTTTGGCCAAAACAGAAACCAGTGATGCTTGATAATCCCCAGTTACTGATATAGCAGGCATGAGAGATGGGACATGAGCCATGACCTCGCAGAGAGGTAGGGAGAAGTTCAGCACTTCTCCTATCAAAGGTTCAATGCTGTCATATGCACTGTTCTGGCTGAGTGGCTGCACGATGAAACAGCAGTTTTGGGTCAAACTGGCACTTTGGCATAGTATTAGCATAGGGCAGCCTAGACCCATCCAGCTCATGAACAGCTGCCCAGAGAGCAGTGTTGAGTCAGCATAATTTACACAACAGGATTATTGCAGCATCAAGACCAGTTCAAGCAGCATGATATGAGATTTCTTCTTCAACTGTACATATTTCCTTGGGCTTTAGACATATTGATGTTTTGGCTGAAAAGCTCTTGTTGTGGTGAATTGACAGAATACCTCAATATCGGATGACTGTATGTCGGAAAGAAAATATTTGGGTTGTTGTCTCCTTAAGAGCCGAAACTCAAAAAGTGATGTTCTTGGATTCTGATACTTAATCATTAATGAATGATGACTTATTGATAATTTCAAATCTGCGGAACCTCAGTTATTGCCTTGATTTAAAACAGCATGGTTGAGGAAGAGGCAGATTTTGCAAGCCGTCTATGGTGTAGTTTGAAGCAGAGATGTCATTAGTGGTGCCTCACCCAAAGGTTTAGATGTGAAGATAATACAGAAGAGAAATGGAGCACTGAAGAATGGACACTCGGATGGATTCTCGTGATTCTCAAATGAAGTCCCATCTGAATACCTAGGGTTATTCACAAGATAAACAGAACTGCAATTTAACAAGGGACATAATCATTCAGTCCACACATCTAATGGAGCAAACATAATTTTGCACCAAAAAAATTTAAATCGAGAAATCTGTCTTTAGCTAAAATGGACATGTGAATTCATATTTCAGCAAAGTAATGACAGCAGGAAATGCAGAGAGCTGCACATAATAATAGCTTTACCTATGTTTTTGTTATGAATATCAGTAAGGCTGGGGGGAAAAAGGTAAATTTACTAGATAAAACAAAAAAATCTCTTTATATTAATGGGAAATACAATACATTCATAAATACTGTCAGTGACTAAGCATACTCTAAAGTGGTTCTCAAAGTGCATATCCTGGCTTTCTATTTTTCTTCACATTTGCAATGGAAATCAAAATCAACAATTCAAATATGATTGACGTCTTTAAGTTAATTAGCCTATTTGTCTAGTCAGTTAAAGTGAATAAATTGAAACCAAACATCACTATCTTAAAAACAAGTAGACCTATAAATAACATTTTGGCCTTTAAAAACAGACCACTGAGCTGAAAAGCTTCAATAAACAGCCAGAAAATGATTGTACACATTTACATAAGAGTCAAGTACTTGATAAGAACTTGAGTAGTATGAACAGTATACAGTATATAAATCTGGACTATCAAATTTATTTAACAGTTAAAATATTTAAATCAATGCTGAAGTATGTCCTGTTGGAACCAGATAAAAACACACTCTAAAGTTCTGTAGGATACATGGTTCACACAGTGGAATAGTTTTCCTATGTTTTTTTTAGTGTTTATAGGAAAGACCCATTACTTCACTAAAATGATGAGATATACAATGGAGGAAAAACAGTGTCACTGGCAAGAGGAATCGTTATGTCACACATAACTGTTGACAGAGAAGAGACTTACCTGGACAATGTACTGAGAAACCAGGTTTTCTCTTTTCTCATTCTGTTCTCTTTGTTTGATCAGGGAGTGGTGTTACCCCGGTGAATGCTTGCTCGCATCCACATCACATGGCCACCTCCTTCACTACCACCAGTCTCTTTATTGGACTCAGGCTGGCTCTGGGCACGCTCCGGTTTGGGATTCAACGTCATGGGCGGTTCGGCCTGCTGCACAGACATGGTGCGTCTTAGGTGTGTGCGCTTGGACAAGAAGTCCGGCTTTGATGCCAGGCCAAAAGAGCTCTTACGCAGCACCATGCGCATTGATGAGGTTTTCTTGGCCCGGGCCCGGTGACCAAACTGCAGCGTAGAAAGGTGCACAGCATAGCCCTCACTGAGGAACTGCACAGCATAGTAAAACCAGGATCAGGTCAGGTTGCAAAGAGACAGTAGAAGGGTAAGCAATTCAGAGCAACACCAAGAAAGAATGGCAATGGAAGACTATACACATAAAGATGAATGGAAAGCTTGATCACCTGGCATTGGTTTTGGTATTTCTTGGATGGCCTGCCCACTATATATATTTGGTTGGGGCTGAGACCCAGCATGCTGTAGACAGAGATGTCCTTCATGGAGCCATAGGCCGAGTTGATCTTAATGTGACACTAACAACATGCAGAAAGTGGCTTTTACCTTCTTGTATTTGTGCTGCAACTGATAGTGAAGATAACCCAAAAAGCAGACAAAGATAATCTTACCTCCTGAATCAAGTTTCTAAGGAAGATGGTTTTCTGGCGGAGTGGGTCATGCACCAAACCTTCTGAGAAAAAGATCATCCCTTGGGGAAAGTTGTGCTGGGAAAGCCATGAAACCACTCTCTGTTTCTGCATGTCTGGACGCCCAGTGATGTAGATAATAAGATAACCCAAGTCCTGCCAGTGTCTTAAATCAAAACACAACATCCAAAATTCCTCATAAAATTGCACCAAGTTGTATTTGGAGATGAGAGACGAAATGATACAAAATGGAAAAAAAATAGAAAATTGGTATTTGGACCTTACAACAATCCCTCTAAGTTTTCTGGTGCTAAAAATACCCAAAAGCTCAACCTGGAGGAGATCTAGTTCTTCATTATTAGGCTCTGCATATGATTATTGAGCATGCCTATCACAACAACAATTAAATAACAAATCTCAGTAGTTTTTACAGGTTTGCTACCAACCTGTTCATGTAATCATTACTGTCACAGAACTGCTTCCTATCCTACTTAGACTACAATCATTATACACCTATCTTTATCATTTAACTATTGTAGTAATGCTCCCAAAATAGATTAAACTGTGCCATTTATCATTTTGACAGAATTTAATCGGGGTGCTGCACACCAATAGACCAATCATTTAACCCCTCTTCTATTACGTTGAATATCACGATTAAACTCAAATATAGATTAAATATAATATTTATTCTTGTTAACATTAAGAAAAATTAAGGGGTTCATTTTATGTGTCAGGGATTCACCCTGCCACGCCCCCCTCTGTAGCTGTCAGGGATTCACCCTGCCACACCCCCGTCTGTAGCTGTCAGAGATCCACCCTGCCACGCCCCCCTCGATAGCAGTCACGCTGCTTCCCAAGATTACCGACAGCTGTGGCTCATGAAAGATCAGACTACATAAACTCACGTTCTTGAGTCACAGGCTGTCGGTCGTTATATTGTCAAGCTGGACAATCGCGTGGCTGCTCGACCGCCGGCTGTATATGCGAATTCCACTTCCGACTTGGATTACTCATTGCCGAAGGCTTTATGGATTATGCTTGGGACATTCGAACTCATAGCGGGCAACGCGTATCGAGCGGATGTCTTTGTTTGTTGTTTTCAACGGCTTATGAGTGTTTTTGTGTTGTACGGTTGTTGAAATAAAAGGACAATGATCGGACTATATCGGCTTCCGCGTCTGCAGCCTGACATTATGTCACTAAAGTATTGTCAAAAAATTCAAAAAAAATGTATTGAAAATTATAATAGTAATTAATAATTATTTATAATATAATAATTATAATATTATAATATTATAATTATAATATAATATTATTTACTTAAAAAAAAATTTATATATATATATATATATATATATGTGTGTGTGTGTGTTTTATAATCAACATAAATGTTCTCTATAATATCTACTTAGTCACCCTGGGAAATATAATCCTCTCTCTAATGTAGGTCTGTCTTTATTAAGGGCGGTCAAAAAGTCCCTCTGCAGTGGCTGCATAGAGCAGGCAGTGGAGCACGTTTTTAAAGCTGGCAATAAATACACGGATTTAGTGTGTGGAGAATTTCAAGCAGCTTTTCTGGAAACAAAAAAACACATCACGATACTGTTATGAGATTTACCGTATTTTTCGGACTATAAGCTGCTACTTTTTTCCCACGTTTTGAACCCCACGGCTTAAACAACAAAGCGGCTAATATATGGATTTTTCCTCGGTTTTTCCTATTTTCACAAACTTCAAGCCAAAAAACTGAGCGACATAACATTAGACCAATGAAATTTCCGAAACGGAAACGAAAAAAAACGCACTTCGCCTGTGTTCTGAGCTGCACGGCATCGGGAGAAAAACTTCCACCGGTGGCGCACGACGATGTGTGTGTGTGTGGAGGGGGGTAGAGGCGATAAGCAGAGGCGGAGGAAAAACTTGTTTTTTACTATCACTCCTGTACACGATGTATCACTAAACTTTAACATTTTTACTTTTTCTTCTTTGCTTATCTTCATTTTTGTCACAATCCACACATGCAGTAATAGCGGAAGAATGCAGTGGCAGGCTATTCCCAAAATACCGCTATGCTCCTAATAGAAGCGCAACATATTGCATTTAGTGTCTTTCGTTAAAGCCTGTGTAAAGTTCATTAGTTTCAGTGTAGACAGGTTTCAGGCTTATAGACAGGTGCGGCTTATTTATGTTAAAAATAAAAATCTTTGTCAAATTCAGTGGGTGCGGCTTATATAAGGGTGCGCTTTATAGTCCGGAAATTACGGTAATACATAAATACATGAGTGAGAATAATTATTAATAATCGAATAGTTTCCCATAACTTTTTCCTCACGGCCACTGCGAAGGGACTTTTTGAATGCAACTGTATTTGTATTTCGTAATATGGATATTAAATGCATTAAATTAGTTTAGTTTTCACTGATATTATTTTATGGTCATTTCAGCACTATAATTTAATTTTATAAAAAAAAAAAAAAAAAAAAGAAAAGAAAAACTAATTACTAAATTCTTCTTATCCGATTTACATTTACATTTGCGGCATTTAGCAGACGCCCTTATCCAGAGTGACGTACAAAAGTGCTTTGAGGCTCTAGCAATGAATAAATCTACACTGGTACTCAAAAATACAAACTTGATTAATCGCTGGAATAATCGTTAGAATATGTGATTACTAAAATATTCAATAGCAGCAGCTCTATCGAATACTACTGCAACACTATCAGCTATTTCTCTGCATGTCCTTTAACTGTATTGTAAAAAAAAACCCTGCAAAAATATAGTTAAGACTTTTGTTATTCAAAAAATAAACTATTTGCTAGTTTGCCAATAAACAAACAATAAGTAAAGATACTCGAAGGATAAACAAAACCCTTCTGCTAAATAAAGTGTTAAGGATATAAGTGCGAGTATATAAGTGAATTAAATGGAGCAGTCTCAGACAGGTGACAGTGTTTAAACAACACAGTAGGTGGCACTCAAACAGTACATTCTGTATGTATAAAGCTACGACAGCAGCATTTCTTTTATGGCACTATTCCAGATTAAACTTTTATTATTTTCCAGACAAAAGAATCCATGCAAATAGTGAAGTGCTTGGTGTTACAATAAACTGAAGTGGTTGCCAACTCCAAGTAAAAAAATGTCTTTTATTTTAAAAATGCTTAAAAAGATCCATATACTGCCCTTCACGAATAGTGATATTTTAGCTGATGTTTATTTTGTTAAAAATATCAAAATCTACCTTATTTTTATTGTTCTCCACCCTGTCATTGTACTTTCCCTCTTGCCTGTAATGTATCTTTCTGTAAGTGTGTATTTTTGTCTCCTAACTAATATATTAATACTCACCTGACCACATCTACAGCACCAGCACGTACTTTAGGGTCACTGCCCATGATGGAGACGCTAGCAGCAAAAGACCCATCGATGCTAAACACCACACACTCCATTCCCCGTGGCAGAACAGTCAGGAAAGCTTCTGCACTCGTCTGGTCTCCCCTGAAGGTCAATGCAAAGAAATATGGTTTTAGAAATACAAGGGGAATAAACAAAACCAGAAAAAAAGAAGTGAGTGAAAGAGATAAATTGCCATGAAAACCATTGTACTACCTCCTGCAGGGTGACTTTGCATCTTTTCTGAGTAGAACAGTTTAAACATTTGCTAAGATGCTATGTGCTTTTGAACATCACATAGTCCCTGTTTGCTGTTATAATAAACTTCACTCTTCTGGGAAACTACAGTACACTAGATTTTGCATTGTGGTTGTGTTCAATAGGTCTGACCTATTGAACACTTTTGGGATGAACTGGAACACTTACTACACCCCAGCCACCTCGTTCTACAACAGTACCGTGATTAGTACAAATGCCCTTGTGGATAAATGGCCACAAGTCCCCATGTTCCATGTTGGAGCTTGCAACATTGTCATGTTTGAACAGGTTTGGGTCTCCTAGTTCAAATTTGAATGATACTGCATCCAAACGCAACAATAACAATCGTGTCTTTCAAATTTGTGGTAACAGTTTTGGGGAAGAACCACATATGGTTACAATTTGTGTCAGGTGTCCCAATACTTTTGTCCATATACTGTAAAGCTCACAAAGTCAGTCTTAAATAAATAATCTCAAAATCTATGTGAATAAAACTGCCTTGTTTTATTATTCATAAAAACAAGAGTAACTTGCTAGTGGGGAAAATAGGCACACAGCATTAACTTACTTGACAATCATTTTAATTGGATACACTCCCAAAGGCAGCTTTTTGCTATCAGGGATAGTGTAGGACACTCTGCCATTGCTGTTGGTGACCTCCGTGTCAAAGTGCACCCAACGCCCTGACTGAGGCTGCATCATCAAATATATGTCCACCTACAAAGTGGTAGTAAGGAAGAAATATTAGACCAAATACAACTATTCACAAATGTTCTCTAGCTAATGAGGCTGATGAAATTTACTGTAATACCTTCTCTCCTGTCAGAGTCACCATGTCCAGAGGGCCATACATAAAGCGACCAACCAAAGTCTGTGGCCCTTCCTCAGTTGCAATGACATCATTAACTCTGTGGTTGGCAGTGACATTCTGTAAACAGAGAAACAGTTTAAACAATTCTTGTTTTCCTTTATTTAGTGGAATACATTATGATGTCCTGAAGACTCATTCCTGCAGTTCAGGGTTCTTCCAAAAGAGGGTGTTACCTCTCCACTAAATCATCTGCATTAATTCCACTATTCTCTCCATTTAAAATTCTTAGTTATCACTAATAGTAACTTTTAAGCTAACTTTCAAGCTTAAAATAGAAATATATTGTAAAAAAGAAAGGAAGCCAAGTGAACCTAGTAACTAGTAAGGCATTGATTAAAAGAGCTCCAAGTTCAACTGGAACATGCATATGAAATCTAAATGCTGCTGGTTGCCACCCCTTGAGAAGGAGTTAGTTCAACAACACACCACATTAGTGCATCACTCATAGGCCAGAACATATCTATGTAAAGAAGTTGATATTTTCAGGTGCAGTTTATATATTTATTTCTTTTTTACAAAGTTGGTGATACTGAAAGGTCGACTTGGGACGACTCAAAAGAGGGCTTTTTATTTTGCTTTTTACCCTTTACTTTACTTTTCTGGGTTTTAATTCACAAACCAACACATGAAGTAATGTATAAAAACTTTCTTTCTTTCGGCTTCTACCATTAGGGGTCGCCACAGCGGATCATCCACATGTTTGATTTGGCACGTTTTACGCTGGATGCCCTTCCTAACGCAACCCTCCCCATTTATACAGGCTTGGGAACTGCACTAAGAGTGGCTGGGGTTGGTTCCCTAACCGGGGGGATCGAACCCGGGCCGCAGCAGTGAGAGCGCCGCATTCTAACCACTAGACCACCAGGGACCCCATGAAGTACTGTATAAGCTACATCTAAAAAACTTTGTTATTTTACAATGTTATTTTTTTTAAAAAGCTAAACAGTATTAATTAATAATAAAAAGTACTAGACTGCTTCTCATATTAAAATGAAATCCTAAAAATTGCGTGAGATTTCTCCTGTTTAATGTAACGTTTCTTAAATTCAACATCACCAGAAAAATCTTCATACATTATATGATTTCTGTTTGCTTCAATGGGAAAAAATCAGCAAATTGCCAAGTGGGTGACAATAAAAATATGTCAAGCCCAAATCAGCATCTGGGTTTCATATACCTATGCACAGCTGCTCTGTGACACAGCATGAGCAATCACTTGAAAAGTTGCAGTGGCTGCCTGTGTATCTTGTGATGAAAGCACCGGCTAGATTTCACCTTCCCTGCTCCGTGGTGGGTGGGAATTGACAGATGATAAAACATAAATAATTAACGCTAAAAAATTAAATTAGCTTGTAGCTGTATTCAAGATAAACATAAGCATGATTTTTTTCCCCCTAATCTTTAACAGAACTGAAGCAGCTGGTGAACTATATTAGCTATAATCCATTATAAAGCTTGAATAAACCTTATAACCTTTATTTCTAATAACACTATATATTCTGTCAGCAGTTGCCTCACTTCTAAATCTAGTCAGAGGAAATTATGTACTGCTCACCCTAAGCTTAACATGTGTGCGTCTACGTAGCCATTTCTCTCTGGGGCTGGAAGGGGAGAAGGAGGTGCAGACGGAGCTGTCTGCCTCCTGAGACTTCACACAATCACAATGTATCACCTGTCAATCACAGAAACACACACAGGCAACCAATGATGTATTTCCTCATTTTTTATATATTATAGAAATTCCAAGTCTGGATTTCATCAGACATTGGATGAATAAGAGACATACAATGAATAAACTAATCTATTTGGAAATGCAATAGTCAGTGTGTTGACAGTTTTGTATAATAGTATAAAATTTGATCTAAAAAAAAAAAAATTATCTGTCCCTTTTACCTTGTTTTATATGCTAGTTAGATTTTTAGATAATATTAATTCACATACCACCAAAGGAATAAAGTCCTGATACCACAAATTAGACATTAACCTTAATAAATCAATTCAACTGTGAAGGCCTTCTTTGATATTTGACTAAGAAGGCAATTAACAATAATAAACCCCTCTTCCCATTATTCTTTTTATTTTTTTCATTTATCTTAAGTATTCTGTGGTAGATCCAGAGCCCTTTTGTATCCAAGGAGTATGTGCAATGCAGTTTTACACCATAAACAGGAATTTGTGCATTAGGTACATATATTCAATCAGTTAGATTCAAGCCATTATACAAGTAAGGTACAACTGAAGGGCACACAAAGATAGCACTTAAATACATTAAATGGACAAAGTGAAATAATGCAATAAAATATTTCCCACAATATCTGTGCCATAATACACAGAGGTATTATATTAGATTTATCTATTACCTGTCTGAGTAGAAAGGCCACCACATCTGTAGATTCCCAGTAGGAGGCATGAAACAGGTGAGGCAGAGCCACAGTGGGGAATGAAGTCAATACATCTGGACAATAAAGTGTATAGTCCAGCCTTTTAGAGCCCCACCAGCTACTGGAGACTGAAAGACACATGCATATGCAATTAATTATTTACTTTTACTTTAATAATATTTTTTTTTAATAAAAATAATTTGATAGTTAATGTAAAAACATGCATTTCATCTGTGCAATATGACTGGCAGCTCTGAGTGGGTGAGGGTAAGTTTAGCTTGTATAACAGTGTATGCCTACACACTCACTGTTGGCAGTGATGCAGCTGAGCTTGCTCTCCCAGCAGCCGGATGCTTGACTGTCTGTGCTGGTCAGACTTGCCCTGCGCCCTTTGCCAACCACCTGCTTCACTGTTCCCTCTGTGTCATTTACCCTCAGAGAAAATGAGAGCACAGTTTCTTCATCCAGGAACACATCAGGGTGTCCATGGATGTCATCAGCTTTAAAGGGAGAGAAATGAAAAGGCAGCATTGTGAGCAATATTTCGTTTAAAAATGAATCAGTGCCCCACAACTGTAGATTCAATTTAATGCTTTGCTGCTTATACACAGTAAATTGGCAAATCTTGCCGAAAGGCATGTATAATAAATAACTTTCTAACAGTTCTTAACATAATCCGGATTAGGGTTCATTCTCAATTTATTTGCTGATTAAATGTTCTGCATTGACGCACATTTAAGACTAAGTGTAAAAAAAAAAAGAGGAAAAAACAATCAACCACCTAACCACTTTTTGTAAATAGAAAAAATGACTTCATTCACTTGACCTGATTTCCCAGGTATCTACTTGCCCTACTTTTACTTCTGTGTGTGTTGAGAAAAAGTGATTTTAAACCCTTTAACAGGCTTACTAATGTAAGCACTCTGCTTTTATGCTTCACTGAGTTTTCTGAATTAATGTGTCCCTTACCTGCCTGCTTCCACTACAGAGCCAGTTATTCATCACAGAGCCAAACAACCATTATAACAACTGGCTCTTTTTAAAAGGTCTTTAAACCAAGTAAGACAAATGTGATATAGAAAGCATGTTGTTATATGTGTTCATTCTAAGTAGGACCATACTTGTATTTTTGCATTGTTTTCCCAGACCAAGTGATTCATGCACACAGATAAATAGATTTGCTAATGTGTATGTCACTGCCAAAACCAGACACACTGCAATACCAATCCTATATACTGTACCATCTTGAGAATCTCTGTTCAAATGTTTAGGCATACCCATTAGTCTGTAAGACTTTTACATGCAGCTCACATCTGTGCTATCTAAATAAGGTAATTTCTTTGACACTTGCTGTAAAGTCTTAATTGATTCCACGGAATTTAAGTCATTACTCTCTCATGTCTTTTTGTGGTCTGACCTTTGACTGTGTAACAATACCCAGACTCTGAATTACATGTGCTTGGTACAGTGGGCCATAAGTGCGAAACACATTGACAATCATAAAGGCAACATTAATTCGGAAAACATTACAGCAAACAAACAAACAAATAAATAGAAAGAGCTATTTATAACAAATTTTCAACACAAAATCAAATGCACCAAATAAAAATATGTATAAAGCAACTCCTCCTAGATATTCCTCTTTAAGGCCCTAGAGCATGTACTTTAACAAAACTGGAAGCTGAACTAGTCAACCAATGGTTTTTAAAGCAATAAAGCTTGTTTAGTAACTGAGGTCATCAACTAGGACAGATATGGTCAGAAAAATGCTAATGGGATACCACTGCTGTCATACTCTATTTATATTTTATCAGGTGCTGGCTCCTGCATCCTCTGTGTTACCAAATCTCAATTGAGCCATTCTGCCTATTGTATAAAGTTCTGCTGAGCAAATTAAAGCTTTTTAAACTAGACTTTTGCACATCACAGGGAATATTAGAGACATCTTGCGTCATTAGTGCCTGAAGTCAGTGGAAGGATATAGATGCAGCAGTGTGCTCTCTAAACCCTGCTTTTATCCTCTCTTCTGAACATTTCTTTTTTCTTTTTTTTTTTACTGTAACATATTCAGTTCAACCTAGGAAGGGCTCTTAATTAGGAAATTAAACAGCAGTAAACCACTCAAATACTAGATATGATATTCCAGGTACAAAGTTGGATTAATATACAAAAAAAAGGTTACAGTTGTTATTAATACATGGTTGTTCCCATCATAAAGTGAGAGCCAACACAATTCTAAACAGGGAAAAATGCTTATAGTGATATGATCACTCCGATGTCTTACATTGGTGGTCTGGGATGCATATAGCCATCGAACATTTATTGTGTGCCTCAATGTGTCCATGGCAACATCAAAACATATAATTAGCAATAATGGTCTTGATGTTGACTTAAAAATAGTGTAGGGTTTGGAAGGGGTGCATTTTGAGATACTGTATATGCAGCATATTGTCAGTCATCAGACGAGATAGACTGCCTGTGCACTGTATTCAAGTTCATTAGCACTACAATGCTCTCACTACACAGTGACTGAAAATGCTTGGCTGAATCAGTTGAGTGATTTGTGGGATTGTAGCGTCTAGGCTGGTGGTGTGAAGCAACTGCTAGTTTATTATATTTACCCAGCACCTGGTGATTCTTGTTTCATTACCAAAACAGATCCCCACAAATCCTATAGATCAGTGTAATATCCCAGCAAAATAACTAATGATGATTGTTTTCAACCTAGACTGTAAAATTATAATTTGTGTAACTCATATTGTACTTCGTGTTTTTACTTCCCTCTATTGTTTCTTTTGATTGTTGAGAGATCCTGAAATGTGATGCATGAAACTTGCATGTAATGCCTCACACCCAAATGACTATATGATTATCGTATAGCTTTTTAGCAACAAATACTCCAAATGATTTAACTTGAGAATGCATCTGATGGCTAAATATAAAAATGATCAACTTTAAATTTTAGCTTGTTCTTGGCTAATTTTGAGTTTGAGGTGATATTATGCTTCCTTGACAAGATTTGCAAATGCAATTACATGTGGTCACTGCAGATGTCTTCGAAACACATGAAAAGACCCGGTATTAATACCAGAACAGGGCCATTGACACTAGTTTACTACATAACTGTTGCACACTTCTCTATTTGTTTTGTGTTTTGCATTTGTGTTCTGCATTTGTGCTGAGAGTAGAGAGCAGGTTGAGAAGAGCCTGGAGAGGTGGAGGTATGTGCTGGAGAGAAGGGGAATAAAAGTCAGTATGAGTTAGACAGAGTACATGTGTGTGAATGAGAGGGAGGGCAGTGGATTGGTGCAGTTGCAGGGTAAAGAGGTGGAGAAGGTGGAGGAGTTTAGGTACCTGGGGTCAACAGTGCAAAGTAATGGAGAGTATGTTAGAGAAGTAAAGAAAAGAGTGCAGGCAGGGTGGAGTGGGTGGAGAAGATTGGCAGGAGTGATTTGTGATAGAAGAGTATCTGCAAGAGTAATAGGGAATGTTTATAGGATTGTGGTGAGACCTGCGATGTTGTATGATTTAGAGACAGTGGCATTGAGTAAAAGACAGGAGGTGGAGCTGGAGGTAACAGAGCTGAAGATGTTGAGATTTTTATTGGGAGTGACGACGATGGACAGGATTAGAAACGAGTTTATTAGAGGGACTGCGCATGTAGGACTAATTTGTCTAAAAACAGTAAACGTAAGAGACTAACAGACGAACAATAACTGGAGATGAAAAAAAGAGGAAATGAAACAAAAAAGAAAGACAGATAGATTGTTTTGAAAGTACATAGCTAGCTAGCTAAAAGTATTTTAACAAAGGACCTAAGTCTTTATGAACAGGGAAATATAAGCCTAAAGATCAAACAAAAAGGTTGATTGTTCTGCTTAGGAAATAATCAAGATAAGGTGAAACACAGCCATATATTCTACTTAAGCATTTTTACAGTTAGGACAATTTGGTAGAGCTGTGATACAAAAGTGGAAGGTAATGTAAACAGGTAATAAAATTATCAAAAAAGTGATTCCTGAATACCTGTCTGTCAAACATACTTTTCGCCGTCACATTCCAATTATACATGCAGAACTAGCCCACAAACCATTAACAGACAAACAGGCCAGCTATTCCTGGATATTACAGACATTAATCACATTTACAGACATGCAGAGCGGATCTCTGATGACTGTAATGATGAAACTACTTTACCCACGGGCGGCTCCAGAACCACACCATGTGGCAAGAGTAATTAATTACTCATTAAACCAGAATGTATGTGCATGTTTACCGATATCTATTCTCAACACTTTATTTCCTTACGGTCAATGGGGTGTTAATTAAATCACATAATTGTAGGTCAGTCATTTAGTTTCTTAGAGGTTGGAAGTCACACACATTCAATTACAATTTAAAATACTGATCTCAGTTTTTATATTCATAATTTTTGTTGGTCACATACAATTATAGATGAACAGATAATAAATAAAATGTAAAACACAGTCTAAACATATGCCTCAGTGACATTCCAGGAAGGATGGCACTTGTATGAAAACTGCTGAATGGTCAGTAGAGTCCCAATGTATAAAGGCTTATACTGTATGTCTTAAAAGTCTACACAGGTCTATTTTCCTCACCAATAAGAGTTGAGCGCCCATCGCCTTGTGGGTAGCGCTGGTATCGTGGAACAGAGAATGGAGGCACCCGGTGAAAGAGAGAATGCAGAAGGGGCTCCAGTCTGGAGGCAGATGGGTCGGAAGGGTAGAACAGGTTGAAGATCTGGGAGCAGGCAGGCTGCAGCTGAGTCACTGCCACAAAAAGGTATAAAAAAATACATAGAATTACAGGTTGTTGTTTTTTTGTAGTGAAACTAAAGGCTAGCTAATGTAATGTGGTTATAGATTGTGAGTCACTGGTGTAAAAGAGCTAGACCAGGGGTCACCGAACTTTTTGAAACTGAGAGTTACTTCTTGGGTACCGATTAATGTGAAGGGCTACCAGTTTGATACACACTTCTGAAATAACAAATTTGCTCAATTTACCTTTAATTATATGTTGTTATTAATAATTAATGATATTCATCTATGTGAAGACACTGATCATGTTAATGATTTCTCACAATAATTATTAACACTGATTTAACAAGGTAGGAAACAGATAGATGCAGCTCACTGGTAAGTGGCGCTATGGTGAGCTATTTTAAGAAAAGGCCCGCGGGCGACTTATGTGGTCCTTGTGGGCAATATGTTGGTGACCCCTGAGCTAGACTGTCTGCTAGGTGCAAACTAAAAGTGTATGGACAGAACAATGTGCCACAGGCTATACGTGCTTCAGTATGACACACTCACCTTCGACTGAAGGAAGAACAGTGCGTCTCATGGCTAACACTAGTCCAAGTGGACAGCCAAGCAAGAAACATTCTGACACCTCAAAGTCAAAATGGCCTGGATTCAGCATTGTGCTACTTCCTCCAGGACTTTGGTTTATTCCTTCCTGAACCAGACTACACATGTGCAGACACACACACACACACACACACACACACACACACACACACACAGACACACACACACACACACACACACACACATAAAAAAAACACGATCAATGCACACATAAATCAGCTCTATCTAAAGAAAAGGTTTTGGCAAGTGTAATTAGAAGCAGGAAATAGTAATCTTTTTATAATCACTCCATAATAATTACACACAAAAATTATCACATACTCTAAAGGTTCTAATAAAAAAGATGATAGACTGGGGTGTCTGGAACAGGCTTTAAACTTGAACAAAATCCTGGCAAATCCTGGTCTATATCATCCTTACAATCAAGCTGCCTCAATCATTATCCTTGACAATCAATATGTTTAAATACAATCTCTAAATTCTGCTCCTCAAATACTGGGCTGTAAGAGAGCAGTGCCATGCATCAACAAACTCATATTATTAAGTGGATTGCACAGAACCTATTGCAATGAGATATTAAACCTTTCAATAACCCAAGCCTCTATGCTTTGTCAACTCCAAAAAGCCCTCTGCTCAGACAGTGGTGGCAAGATACAAGAGGGCATTGGAAAAAGCTCAAGTGGCCCAGATATAAGCCTTTGATTCTCAGCAGCTTCAGAGAAACTGCAAGCAAAGGCTGGGTATGGTTCTTAAATGAAATGTAATCCTACAATGACCATCAAAATTGTCCAGTACCAACCAGTGTCAGGCACATAAGAGGGGCTGGTGTCCCACCTGCTGCTATACTGCAAGGAATCCCTAATAACATAATACGTCTTTCAGGCTAAAATAATAACAGCAGTTAATGCACATACTGCATGTTTTTATACGGGCACAGGCATTACAAAGCTGTGGAAGGCAGATGGGCCACATAATTGCAGGGTGAAAGAGACTGACACATTCACTGGCACATGGCAAAATGCCATCTACACACATATGCTAAGGCTTACCAGGCTAAACAGATGTATGCAGTTGATTTAAATGCATGTATTAAATTATGAGAAAATGAAACAAACTCAAGCATTCTGTTTTTGTATTACCATAGGTGTGCCAAACATGTGCCATCATTCTGATAATACCATGAGAATCTGTTGTGTTTATGAAGCTTGCCTGCTGAGAATTGGATTTTGCTGGCTCTTGGTGGAGTCAATAGCACACAAGTCACTCTGTTTGCGAGTGAGTCTTTTTCTCCTCACACGACTCCCATCAGGGGCTGATATGTCAGTGTTGCTTTTGCTGAGGTGTTTACTGGAGCATAGACCCAAGTTGGCCTCTTCTAGAAGCCCTGGATTATTCTGTGTTGGATATAAACAAACGATGCAGCAGAACAAAAAAATCTTCATTACAAGTAAAACTGTTATTTAAGCACCAATATTTGTTATATTATATAGTGAAATGTATTTCAAGAACTTTCAAATACAGTCTTTAACATAGTCATATTAAAATAGGGTGTTTCTAAAGGTAACTAAAATTAAAATGTAATTACAAATAAAACTTATACTGAATTCAGAAAACAATAACCCAATCACTTGAGGTATCACTTGAGGTAGGACTGACAGGAGGGGAGAAAGACAACTTTGATGCAGATCTATGCAAGATCTTTAAGGCAAATTCAGGATCTAGCCCTAAGCTACACAGTAATTGGTTTTGTTAAATACATACCCCTAGGCTCTCCGTACTGTTGTGTCTCCCTCTGTGATTAGGACTGTCATGCTGTGTGGTGTTGCTGAAACAGAGTGCATCAAAACACAGCACGCCACCCACACAGTCACCCAACAGACACACCTTTTCAACAGCACATACACACGTGCACACACAAACACACCAGTCAGAACCTATAGCAAAAGCAACGTGTCACAGTAGGAGTCTCAGTAGCTGTCACAGCTCAATAAGCCTGTCAATAACCTTAATTACAGCAACAAAACAACTGCTGTAGCTTTTTAATTACTTATTCGTGATCCATTAACTTTGCTCAAATTTTATTCGGATTAAGGAAAGGTTAGACAAAAACATTTCAGAGTCTAATCTCTGATGCAAACATTTTTTTTTATTTTCTTGGTCAGGAGGTTAAATTCCCAATGTGCTGGTCCACCCAGGTTTTCTACACTGAACACAAACAAAGGACACTTCCTCTAGAAATCACTCGTGCTTTGTAAATTAACAATCATGCATTACTGTAATTATCATGTGAGCTAAGGAATAAGGAGAAATGGGCAGAGAGATTCCTCTCCCACTGTGGAATGACTCATCTGTGATGACTCACACACCCCCACCAAATTCTCCCAATTACTTCTGTGATGACGGCTCCCCTTTAATGTTATACTAAGACCAACTTAAAACAGATTCTCCTTACTAAAGCTCCAACTGGGCTATTTTATTTTAGTAAAATAAAAAATACGCCTACTTTCTAGTCCAAAGGAGACCAACCTGGCCGGTAAAGCCTTGTCCTTCAGGGGACTGCAGAAAGCTGTGGTAGACCTGATTGGCTCGGGCTATAACTACTGCCACAGCATCCTGGTAGTGCGGTGCTGCAATAGCGAGGAGGGGGAGAGCTGCCAGTGGAAGGTGGTCCACACTGCTCGACACACAGCTCTCATCATAACTGTAAGGGTTTAGGCTAAAACAAAAACAAAGTTCAATCAGTCCATAAAACAGCAACTCTACAAATCTTGCAGATGCAACCATGATCATGGGATGCCTTCACTGAACTAACACAGATTATATTTTCAGATAAGATTTCTGTGCTCAGAGAGATGTGGAAATAAAGTTACTGAGACAGAGCCAAGGACTTCAGTGGATACTGGGTCTCCACTGAACCATGAGCCTTTATGTTCTTTAAAATCATGTCAAACACATGTAGTAGGAAGCAATTTCTCTCTCTCTCTCTCTCTCTCTCTCTCTCTCTCTCTCTCTCTCTCTCTCTCTTTAAATTTTCCATTCAATCTTGATGCAGCATGATATTCCTCTGAGCATATCTCACACAAGGAATGTGCAGGTATGAGATATGCAGTATGTGCTCTCTGTAATGTATGAATTTTCACTACATATAATTAATATTTCATAAAAATATTGCCCAGTCTAAAATTTCAAGTCCTAGATAAATCTAAAATATAGCTGCACCATGAAATCACCTCTGCTTTGACTACTGCTTCAAGCCATTAGCAGTGTAATAAATTATTGAGCATAAAATTGTCAGAAAATGAATGACACTTTAAGAATGTCAATACTAACTCATTTTTATAAAGGCTGAAAATGTACACGTCTCCCCAGTTTGAGTCATATCAGGGCAACATACAACTCAAGTATGACACAAATCCCAGTCGCTGACTGTTACTTCCAAATTTGACATTTTAGTAATGAATTTCCTTATTGGTTTTGATGTTGGTTTCATTATAACTAAGAAGAAATAGGTGTTTTGGTGCTGTAATTAAGATAAATATCAATACATGTGATATAGTTTGCTTTCTAGTCTATTAATCAACCATATCTCTAAAATAGGCATGCAGTTCTTGTGCAAGTATTGCCAACTTTCTAATAAAAATTTGATTGACGAATAACATCTCAACATTCGAATTAATTTCTCAGTGCAGTCCTCAAAGTGCTTAACCCTAAAAATTACCCAAGTACCCAAACAGCAAGCATTACTTTTTGGTATCATCTTTTTAGGTAAGTGGATTACAAAATTGACTTTTGAGAAGGCAACAGTCATCTACAGCTAGAAGCCAAGGGAGTCATAAGGTGGAAGTCAATCACAGCAACCAGTGCCAAATGTGGGTGTCTGCAGGCATCATGCATGTGGAAGAGGGCATACACTGCTGTGACACAGCATGGGTAGCAACTGTGATGCATTTGGCTAGATTCACATTACTCCGAGGACCCCAAGTAGAAGTTGTATCATAGGAAAATGCTGGCTGGTGGGTGAAAACTGGCAGGTAAACACATTTTGAAGAATTTGGCTTGATGATTTAAGCATAAAATAAAGTTAAAAGGCTTCATAGATGCTATTTTTAAATAATACGTTTAAAATCTTGGTGAGAGGAATTTTGTCCTGATATTAATTACGTATTGGCAAATGAGTAAAGTACAAATATATGTACTTTGCAATCAGTGCAATACACCTAGCACCAAAGTCTTAATAGTTCAATATGATGGCCTCAACAAAAAATACTTAAGGAAAGCAGCATCAACAACAGAGATGGATAAAATTTCACTGAAACCACTAAAATAATCTTTACAAAATTATTGAAAGAATAAGACAAGGATAATCTCAAATGAATAAAGTATTCCAAGCTGAACAAAATGGCACAGCAAGAGCAGTCTTGCTGCTCTTTTTCAGGCTAGCAAAAAGACAAGAGAGATGAAGCGCCTTTAACAGCTAGGACTCAAAGGTGACAAAGAAACAAAGGACACACAAGAAATTAATTCATTTGCAATTTCATTTTATGAATAACTATCAGTCAGAGACTTGCGTGATATCTCTGTAGCTACTAAGCTCCTCTCAGAGAAGGACAGATGGGATTTATAAAGCCCAATGACTTTCAGTGAGATAACAGGAGCTGTGTGAAAACAGAACAATGGCAAGTCACCTGTGCTGGATGCTTTTCAGCAGAATTCTGCCAAGTGTCTGGAAATTAATTGGTCCTGACTCGTACAATGTCTTGTCTACAAGTATTGATCAAAAGACCCAGGAGACCTTTGAGCCTTTCATGGCATCTGTGATATTAAAACATAATCTAAAAAGTCTACCTACATATAAACCCTAATACACAAACATCAGACTTACTGCAACCCTTTATTATTAACTACTATTTTAAGAACTTAAATGCCACTATATTTGAGCCTTATAGTCTTACTATAATAATGTTTGTAGCTCCTGGATTCCTTTGAGGTAGTTCTAGTTAAACTAGAAGCTTATGTGAATGATGTTTGTGTTCTCATAAACCCAGATGATGTAAAAAATTTATTTAATTTTTAATTTAACTTACATTTGCAAAATTCACATAGGATATTTAGCGTCAGAAACCGGGAGTAAACTACAATGTCTAAACTAAACATACAAACACAAACTTATCTAGAGCGCTTCATCCGAAGCGTAGCCAGAAGCATGGAAGAACAGGGAACACGAGTGGTATGATGGCAACGAGTAGATCCGACCGTGAGTGAGGGGGATTTGGGACCTTATAAAGGGGATAGGTAAATGGGGAACAGGTATAGGTGATTAGAGCAGGGAGCAGCTGAGTGAGAGTGTGAGCCTCGGAGGGAGGCGTGGCTGGTGGTTCCCTGACCAATGTTGATGATAATATAACATTCTCAGTGTTCTGGTGGAAATGTACAAGTTAAGACACCCCTGAAGTCTAGCTCAGGTGTATTTAAATCTTTTGTCAGGTTTTTAAGACAGTAACTGCTGGCTTCTTCCTGGAGTTCTTGTGGACATGTGTTTCAGTCACAATTTGGTTGTATATGTATATACATTTCCACACACTCCTGAGCATGCATATAAAGGAACCCCTAAAGGTATTAGCAATTAATCTGTGCATGACATGCTTTTATCCCTTGTACTGTCAATCATATTATAATAATTGAGATAATAATTACATAATTGTGGTGCTTACAACAAGGTGCAGACAGGTGAAACAGATGGAATGCCAAATTAAGTCATATAAAATGCACATCTAAATATCGACTGAGATGATGCTATATTTGATTCCAAATTTTTATAAACCACTGGAAATGATGTTCAGTAACAAGTGGCTCATCAGTCGATTTTGTTCTTTCAGTGCAATTTTAATTGGTCTTAAGTGCTTTTGTTTAAAGAGGGGCAGGTGGCATTTACCAAACAACTATGAGTCAAATAAGAAAAACATCTGAATTCATGGCATTCACAATAAAATACATCACATTTGCAAACCCAGAATCAAAAATGTAATTTTACATGATATCAGACAGTAAATGTAATTGGGGCTACATAATGCACACAAATACTCTTTCTCAGCCCCTCAAGCAGGGACTTTGCTTTTTAAAGGGAAGTTGTTTATCATATAAATCAAATGAGTGTGGCTATAAAAAGCAACAATTTAGAATGTGTGAAATGTATCAAGATCCATGTTTCACAACTGTGTATACATGTGTGATGAATATTAATATTCTTGTAAGCAGAGAACTTTGCAGCATGTGTGCTTTAATAAATGAGACCTTCGCTGTAAAGCAGCATTCTCTAAAGACCAGTTACTTAGACACCCACTTACTTAAACCACTAGGTAGGGTACATTTCAGATTTGTTGTGTGCGTTTTTTTATTTAAGTTGTACTATTATGCAACTATGCAAACAGCTGGTGGCAGAGGGGCCATAGTACCCTCACACTGTTTTTCTTTGATGAAAAAATATACACAATCTATCAACTATTGACATATGAAATGTGTGCATGGTGTAACATGGTAAAATAACGCCAGCACAATGATCTATTTTCCCACACAAATACCCAGTTTTTTTTTTTTTTACAGCAGTGACTTTTTTCCTGAAAGACATCACTTTCGAATAACTGCATGTCTGTCACCTGCCAATGGCACTCGAAAAGTAAAAAACCTATAAAAGAGAAAAAAAAAAAAACTAATGAGAAAATGCAGACTAATGGGGAAACCATGGTATTGAGCTTCAATTGATTTTTGGCACTGCTATAGAGACCCTTTTAACAGTAGGTGCCATCATTAGCACCGTGGCCATATAACACTAAGCTTTAGGACAGATGCATGTTGCAACCTCTGTGCCTTGAAAGACAAAACCTTCAAAGGGTTAATAATGCAGAATACTGAGCTCAATGCTCTATGGGTGATATCTGTTAGCTCTGAAAATAGCCAAGCTTTAACTGTAGTTGAGCAAGGTAGTCAATATTATGCTTTTAGATGGGCCCAAACCTGTTGGAGGGTTATTATGTATACATGTTTTGATGCTTTGTTTGACTCATTAATGGAGAACAAACGACAGTGACATCAAACCTTAATTCACTAACTCTAGCACACACTCTAAATCAGCAAAATCCACAAATTACCAGTCCTGATAGAGCATATGCTGTACAGAATGTTAGTATGTCATGCACATTTATGTCTCAACAACTTCGCAACAACCTTGCTTGCGATTGGGAAAATGTCAGCACATTGTCAATTGACATAACCTTTTAGACACATCATTAACCCGGAAAGCTATGATTGACTACCATCAGAAACTGACATCTTCCCAATTAACAGACAAGGTTCAAATGATAGGTGTTGCTCATGCTGTGTCTACCCCAGAAGGATAAGTGTGCGCTATCTAGAACACTGCTTCCACTTTGAGAACGGAGATGGTCGTATTTCAGAAATGATCCATTATTGTCGAAGGGATTCAGTCTTCTGCTAAGCATTCATTTGGAGAAAACACATATGGATGCTTATTCACATTAATAGACAGCTTTATTTACTTTTCCTGTTGTGCTTCTTTCATGAGTCAGCTGTACCTGAATAAGAAGCTCATTATAAGATTATAAGAAATAAGCATCTGTCTGAGAAATGGGTTTTGACATGAGGGTCACATGTGATGGCAGTGTCAGAAAACAGGATATTTTAGATACTAGATTATTTTATTTTAATAGCTATAAAGGAAGCAACAGATTTATTTTTATAAAAGTGGAGGACAGCTCAGTCAAATGTTATTTAGATTTTATGAGACATTTACAAAGTCTTTATTTTATGCTGCAAGTCTATCTAAAGAATGCATCTTTTTACATGTAATATTGGTGCCACTTAATGGTAAGGACAAAACATATAATCTGTTACCCATTTATTACACTTATCCAGTAGTAGATTGTGCCTGCTGGAGCTTTCTGAATAAAACACATTTGCAATAGGATGCATTCTACAAGAAAAAATTTAGTTTGAAATGTTTTAAATTATTGAAATGACTGGTTCAATTTTGCACCTACATATGGCTGCAAAGTACAACAGATATTTTTTTATCACATTTCAAAAGAATTGCTGTTCAGGTTTAGATCTGGTCACTGTAAAAGCCCCTAAATCAAAAAAACTGTAATGTCCCTACAGCCATCGATTAACATATGCATGATTGGTGGGATAATATATTTTCATGTTGGTTGTTCACCTGAATGTAAATAAACTACATGAATACACTTGGTTAGCAACAATGTTCACAAGCACTATGTCTTTCAATGGTTCCCAACAGATATCTGCTATTAACTGTATTACTGTCGAAAGGGTACATACAGCCAGGGAGCTAGAAACCTATATTCACTGTTCACTATTCAATTAAATTCATTGTGCTGGCATTACCTAATCAGTAATATTGGAATAAGATTTCAATTTGGCACAGCAACACTTGGCACCTTAATTTCCACAGTAACCCTGATCAGAATCAAGCGCTTGAACATATCAAACTTTAATGCTGTATTCAGATATAATTGCCTAGATGTGAACTGTCTTTTTTCTTGAATGATTCATGCCATTCACCTTTGTCACTTACAATACAGGTGTTTTTGTCAATCAGACCACAAAACACTCGTCGTTTTCTGTTCTGTGAATAATTCTTTATAATGACAGCCTTACTTTTATTAAATATTTTAATGAGGTAGCACATGACCCTGATCAGAGTTACTCTGGAGAGGAGCCTATTCTAAAAACAATGGGATCAATTCTGTTAGTCCATCACAGAGAAAAGAACTAGCAATAATAAATGTTAAATTTTGTATTTTTTTTAAAGGCAATGTTTCCTTTAATTACCCTGAAGGATCTCGTCAGGATTTGCATTTTGACCATTAACAGCTCAAACTACAAACTACAGCAAATGGAAACATGACAGCTCAATTATTAAAAGGAAAATGTGGGGGAGCTAAAGAGTGCTCAAAAACACCACAGAATACAACGATTTAAAAAAAGCTGACTAACTTGGCGCTTAGAAAAAACATTATTTAATATAGACAGAAACATGTAATTACTTGTGAATTTTTATTTTCTTTCTATGCTTACATAACATCAGAGTGAGCATGCTTACTGTGCATCGTGCTGCTAAGTCTATGGCTTTTTACCCCAAGTCAATAGCCTCCAGCAGAAGGATAATTAAGTGGGGCATTAAATTAGGCTGCTCGCAGGAAACTTGTACTTTCTATTCATTGACTCAATAAAGCACGACCATCTATGCTGACCTTAATTCATCTACAGTACATGACCATGATATTAATAAGTTGACAGGGAAAGAAAGTGCAACAATATTTATGTGTTCACTTAGTGTCTTACTGTTAGAAGTTCAAAAGAAGCTAGAATGCATTCATTAAAGATACAGACAAAGAGACATTGATTGATTCAGATGTCCTTGATGTCCAGTCAGTTTTCTTACTGGGTCTGTTCCAAGGTCAAATAATGAGTCAAAAGACAGAAGGATTATTATTATTATTATTATCATTATTATTATTATTATTTTCATCTTTTTCTTCTTCTTCTTCTTCTTCTTATATACAACCTGCCATTAGCAATTTTATTCTTCCATATAAATCAGATACAACCACAGGGATAAGAAAAGACATTACAACGAGCTCATTAAATGAATGATATACCGTAATTTTCGGACTATTAAGTGCACCCAAATATAACCCGCACCCACTGAATTTGATAGATTTTATTTTGAACATAAATAAGCCGCACCTGTCTATAAGCCTGTCCTACACTGAAACTAATGAACTTTAAACAGGCTTTAATAAAAGACAGTGTCTGTTACACGGCTTGTATCGAAACAGTAGCCTACCAAGAAAGTCATTGTTCACTGTCTTCCTCATTTCTTTCACAACAAGTTTTTCTTTTGGCATCGTCGTGCGTCTGAAAATCACCATCGGTGAAGCTTTTTTCCCGATGCCGTGCAGCTCAGAACACAGGTGAAGTGTGTTTTTTCATGCCCGGTTGTTTTCAGCGTGATAAATGATTCGCTTTTCCTGTTGACAATCCGAGTGAGCGGCAGGTCGAACGTCAGTGGAACATCATCCATATTTATGATGTGGTGTGGCCTGATTCAGTGGGAGGTCGATTTGGTATAAAGAATTTCATTGGTTCACCTGAACCCGTTCGGCAATTTTATTGGTCTAATGTTATGGGGCTCAGTTTTTTTTGGCTTGAAGCTTGTGAAACCGGGAAAAACATAAGAAAAATCCATAAATTAGCCGCTTTGTTGTTTAAGCCACGGGGTTAAGAGTGGGAAAAAAGTAGCGGCTTATAGTCTGGAAAATATGGTAACTACATTATAAGCATACTTCAAATATTTTTTTGCAAACTGGCAAGCAGTGGTAATACAAATTAAGAATTATCTTTAAACTCTACCTAATGGAAAATTGTGTTTATCACTTACTGTGAACATTGAATATGGCCCCCCAGTTTAACAATATGCAGAGATTAAAATAATCCATTAGCAGTTGCATTATCTCTGCTTTATAATTGACTAATGCCTTTGTGTCTTTGTGCATTTTTTTTCTTTAAAATATATTGAATCATTTTGAATTTTCCTTTTTTGTAAAAAATAATAATAATAATAATAAAATTAAAAAGTAAATAAATAGATTAATACAAGTAGTAAGCTGCCTTACGTAACAGATGGACTGCAGCCATATTATATGAGACAGGAATTTTTCTCATGCTTTTGGTTGTTTATGCCCTACTTTCTGCTAACACCACAGTCAGAGCAAGGCGAATCCATTCTTTGGTAAGCAAACTCAAAATATTTCATCTCAATGCTCTTTTTAGTTATTTTAGGAGACTTCTTTTATGACTTGATAGAGACTGAGAAATGTCTGCTGTAGATAGTCTGTGAAATCCTATGTGCATTACTTAGGGAGGACACTATATTATTCCCACAAATAAATTACCAGGAAAAAAAACATCTGAACCAGAAAATAGTGTGCTTATGGTCAGGAGAAAATAGGCAGATGGTTGGGGTTCCTAATAAATAAGACATCTGCACAGTACAACTTATTATTGTACAGATTTCTTCCAATATACATATAATTTTTGACAGGGAGAATTTTACTCTTTCCACCAATATAATTCATATAAAGTTGTTTTGTGTAGATTTGTATAGTATCCTTTTTTCCATTGAGTTATATTAAAAAAATATTTACAGCATGCCATGAAAAATGTATTTAACCAGCCTTATACTTTCTACTGTTCCATTAAACTATATAAATTATTTAAAATGAAATCCTTTTTTATGATTTTACATGAATAATTATAAATCAACTCACGTGGAAACCAGGGAAAAGGCCTCCGCACATACAGCAGGACAGGGCACCAGCTTGATTAGTATGTGATGTGTGGCAGCTTCAAAGTGAGCCTGTGCGACTTTCTCCATCACTAAAGAAAGAGTTGCCACATCTGCTGCCTTTGCCCCCAGGTCACCACTTGCCGGGTCCAGAATATTCCCCCCATGCACCACCAATATAAGCACCTGGGTCTTACATCTTGTCTGGTAGTGAAGGAGACAAGAGAGGGATCAACAAATAAAAAGATACAACAGGGAAATATTTTATAAGATTGAAGTGGTTGTTGGGATTTTTTGACATTCACTGAGTGTGGACTAATATCTAGTCTGGACCTTCAGATGTGATAATAGTTTGGTAGTTTGGTTCATAACTGAGTACAAAAAGAGTGTTCACATCTTTTAATGCAAAAACTAAAGAAAAAAAAAGAAAGAACATGCAGCCTTTATAATTATATTTTATAATAACATCCAGTTTAAGTAAATTTTATTCATTTTAATATCAATAAGCATTACTGTCACAATGCAGGTAACACAAGGTAATAAATGCATGTTGGCTCATGTGTAAATTAACATACAATATATACTACAGATACTACAGATACTAATATGATTTTACAGGTACTGCATATCCATCTGCCACCACAAAGTTTATACATTTATGTGATGTAATTATAAACAAAACAAAAAAAACAGATAATAGGATTAAACAGATCACTGCAATAGATAACTTGGTCAAACCTTTTGTTTATATATATATATATATATCCTCATTGTGTCTGTCCATGTTTCTTTTTTTTGTGGGAAACTTTACAGCAATCATTGTTGCATCAAAATATTTGTCTTTTTTATTTTGTAGTGTACAACACCTGCTGACACATTCTATGCAGTCACAATGGTAGAACAACTACAGAAATAATTAGTAGCAATGTCTAAAATGATTGGATCTTTTACCTCAAGGCTATCTAGTCCATCAATGCTTCTCTGGTGGATGCACCGAGGCTGGTTAACACGACACACGTTCTCTAAAAAAGCATCCCAGAGGTAGAGGAGAAAGGAAAGGAGAGAGGGAAAGAAAGAGAAAGATATTACAGGTCACATGTAACTCTGAACATGCAACCTCTCTGAAAAAGCCTATCTGAGGTGTGTGTACTGGAGGTGTAAGTTTACAGGGTGAGTGTGTGTTACAGTTTGGGTCTCCATTTAGTGTTCTGTCAGTATTTTTGAGCCAAAACAATTACAGTTTACCCTCTTGTCCAGAATCTGTTCCACTAAATGACACACACTGTCCACTACTTTTTCATGACACATAACTCTTTCTTTGGCTAATTCAGAATGATAGCATGGCAAAGCCAATAAAAGAAGGCACTTACATAAAAACTATGGTAGACATAAACTAATGGTTATCACATTACAAAGAACTTTAAAAAAAAAAAAAAAGCTCAACAGGCAGAACATAGCTGTTTATGCAGATTAGCGATTACTGCAAAATACAACAGCTATGCCAAAAGCATGATAAATAAAAATAAAAACCTTTAGAAAGCTAGAGCCAGGTGGTGTAAGTGTGCATTGTAATGGTACAGGAGTGAGTTTGCAATGTTTGTCTAGCTGTCAGTGTCTCCGAGCCAGAAACATTACAATTTGCCCTCTTGCCCTGTATTACTTTACTCTCATAGCTTACTTTAGACAATCTAAAAACTCATCCAAAACCTCATAACGCAATTTAGACCGTCTGGACACTTTTGGACATTTTTCCAGAGAATCCTTAAGAAAGCATTGTTGTAGTATAGACCATGTACCAATTCTTAGTTTACTGGTTCTGACTATCTGAGAATTGTTTTTCTTCAAGGATTTGACCGCTCTGTGGCCCTACCTATCATCCAACACAAACTTGTGATAGATTGTCGGAGGACATGCCACTTTATCAATATCACCCTAAGTATTGGTACTAAAGCCCTTTCTATGAGTAAAGCACAGCCATGAAGAAACACTGACACTGAGCTGACCTCAATCAGATACAAGCTTTCTAGAGAAAAAGATTTCAGAGTTTCTGAAGCAGCAGGCATACCTTACTTCGAAGTGGCCTGACCTTGAAGTGGCTCTGTAGGTCCCACAGCCTGTCCTCTGGGCTTCAGCAAGAGTCTAAGGACTAAGGCCACACAGCAGTGTTATGATGAGTTCAGATTGCAAAATACAGCTTTGGAATACGACAGAATCCTTAAGAAATACTGACGAATGACGGTTGGTTTTGCAATTAAGTGCCCAACTTCAAAGGCCAACACAACCATATCCAGCCTGGCTTTCCTTCAACTCAACTTCCAAAGCTTAATCTAACAAATATTTTTGAGTTTCTAAGGTCTCCCATACAATCATTACCCTCAACACTGCCACTGAACACCCTTGTTTCTTTTTAGATTTTGGATTAAACATTATTTTAAAATTCAGTGCTTTCTTGGACCTTGTCAGGGATCCTCCTGCCACGCCCCCTCCGCGGCTCTCTCTCAGCCGCTCCCGGCGCTAATCGCCGACACCTGTCACTCATTACCGGTTCGCCTTCATAAGCTCCAGTTCCGACCTAACTCGCTGTCGGATCTATTCTATGGCTACAGTGATCTTCCTGACTCCTGACCGCCAGCATTCCCCTGGATTTGTTTCTGACTTCAAATAAACATGATAGAGTTACTTTCACTTCCCCTGCGTGGTCACTGTCCTAACGGACCTAAAGTCAACATAGATAATAATGAACCCAGCCATTAGGGTTACACAAGCCAGTGCACTCTTAGTGCCAGTTCCAAGCCCAGATAAATGGGGAGGGTTGCGTTAGGAAGGGAATCCAGCGTAAAACATGTGCCAAATCAAATATGCCGATCACGAACCAGAATTTCATACCAGATCGGTCGAGGCCCGCGTTACCAACAACCACCACAGGTATTGTTAGTCAACAGTGTACAGTTGGAAATTGGACTACTGTTGGCCAAAGTAGGAGAAGGAGAGGAGGAAGACATCTACAGAGACAGTACTTTAAATGTTGGCATTATGACTGGTAAAGGGGGAGAGTTAGCTAATATGATAGAGCAGAGAAAGGTAGACATGTTGTGTGTTAAGGAGACCAAGTGGAAAGGGAGTAAGGCCAGGAACATTAGAGGGGGGTTTAAACTGTTCTATCGAGATGTGGATGAAAAGAAAAATGGTGCAGGGGTGATACTGAAGGAAGAGTACAGTAAGAGTGTAGTGGAGATGAAGAGAGTTCCGGATAGAGTGATGAACATGAAGCTGGAAGTTAAAGGGGTGATATCATTAGTGGCTATGCTCCACAAGTCAGTTGTGAGATGGAGGAGAAAGAAAAATTCTGGAGTGAGTTATAGGTATGTATGTAGGTTAGAGGTAGGTATGGCCTTAAATAGAGGAATGTGAAAGGGCAGATGGTGGTAGATTTTGCTAAAAGGATGGTAATGACACTGGTGAATACATATTTTAAGAAGAAGGAGAAGCATAGGGTAACGTGTAAGCATGGAGGAAGGTGGATTATGTTCTATGTAGGAGATGCAACCCGAAGGACATTTGAGACTCTAAAGTGTTTGCAGGGGACAGTGTAGCTAGACAGCATCAGATAGTGGTCTGTAGGATGGGTTTGGTGGTGACAAAGAAGAGGAGTAGAGTGAGGACTGAAAGAAGTTTAAGATGGTGGAAATTGAAGGAGGAAGACCGTAGTTAAAATATTAGGCAAGAGGTCAGGTGGTAAAGAGGTGCTGGATGATTGAGCAACTACTGCAGAAGTGATAAGGGAGACAGCTAGAAAGGTACTTGGTGTGACATCTAGAAATAGAAAGGAAGGCAAAGAGACGTGGTGGTGGAATGAGGAAATTCAGGAAAGCATAAGGGGATCGACAGAGTAATGAGTAAAGTAGGCAGGAGTACAAGAAGATGCAGCAACAGGTGAAGAGGAATGTAGCAAAAGCCAAGGAAAAGGCACATGAGCTGTATGAGAAATTGGAAACTAAGGAAGGAGAAAATAATTTGTACCGATTGGCCAGGCAGAGGGAACAAGCTGGGAAGGATGTTCTGAAAGTTAGAGCAATTAAGGATGGAAATGTGTCGACTAGTGAGGAGAGTGTGTTGAAAAGGTGGAGGGAGTATTTTAAGCAGCTGTTAAGGAAAATGAGAGAGAGAGAGAAGGGTGGCTGATGTGGAGATGGGGAAGCAGGAAGTGTATAGGATTAGTAAGGAGGAAGTGAGAGCAGCTATTAAGAAGATGAAGAGTGGAAAGTTAATAGGACCAGATGACATACCAGTAGAAGCGTGGAGATGTTTAGGAGAGGTGGCAGTGGTGTTTTTAACCAGATTGTTTAACAAGATTTTGGAAGGTAAGAGGATGCATGAGGAATGGAGAAGGAATGTGCTGGTACTGTTTTTAATAAGGGAGATGCGCAGACCTGCAGTAACTACAGGAGAATAAAGTTGATCAGTCACACCATTAAGTTATGTGAAAGAGTAGTGGAAGCCAGGCTGAGAGAAGAGGTGATTATCTGTGAGCAACAGTATGCCGAGGAAGTGCATCACAGATACAATATTTGCTTTGAGAATGTTTATAAAGAAGTATAGAGAAGGTCAGAAGGAGTTGCATTGTGTGATTGTGGATTTAGAGAAAGCGTACGACAGGGTGCCGAGAGAGGAGTTGTGGTATTGTATGAGGAAGTCAGGTGTGGCAGAGAAGTATGTGAGGGTGGTGCAGGACATGTATGAGGACAGTGTGACAGCAGTGAAGTGTGCAGAAGGACTGATTCAAGGTGGAGGTTAGATTGCATCATTGATTGGCTCTGAACCCTTTCCTGTTTGCAGTGGCGATGGACAGGTTGACGGATAAGGTCAGACAAAAGTCCCTGTGGACTATGATGTTTGCGGATGATATTGTGATTTGTGGTGAAAGTAGGGAGTAGGTTAAGAAGAGCCTGGAGAGGTGGAGGTTTACACTGGGGAGAAGGGAAATAAAAGTCAATAGGAGTAAGACAGAGTACATGTGTGTGAATGAGAGGGAGGGCAGTGGAGTGGTGCGGTTGCAGGGAGAAGAGGTGGAGAAGGTGGAGGAGTTCAGGTACCTGGGATCAACAGTGCAAAGTAATTGAGAGTGCAAGCAGGGTGGAGTGGGTGGAGAAGAGTGGCAGGAGTGATTTGTGATAGAAGGGTATCTGCAAGAGTAATAGGGAATGTTTATAGGATTGTGGTGAGACCTGCGATGTTGTATGGTTTAGAGACAGAGGCATTGAGTAAAAGGCAGGAGGTGGAGCTGGAGGTAGCAGAGCTGAAGATGTTGAGGTTTTTGTTTGAAGTGACGAGGATGGACAGGATTAGAAACAAGTTTATTAGATGGACTGCACATGTGGGACATTTTGGAGACAAGGTGAAAGAGGCACGATTGAGATGGTTTGGACATGTGCAGAGGAGGGACATGGGGTATAATGGTGGGAGAATATTGAGGATAGAGCCACCAGGAAGGAGGAAAAGAGGAAGGCAAAGGAGGGGGTTTCTGGATGTGGTGAGGGAAACAATGCAGGTAGTTAGTTTGAAAGAGGCAGATGTAGAAGACAGGGGAGTATGGAGATGGATGATCTGCTGTGGCGACCCCTAATGGGAGAAGCCGAAAGAGGCAGAAGAAAAAGAAGACGAAGAAGATTTTTAATAAAGGAGCCATCAACGCTTTCTCTGTCCTCAATAATTGGCTAAAAAGTTTTTTGCATCACAAAAGACATGGATGATATTGGGATACATTTTGGGGGTGACCTAGCTTGATCCGAGTCAGTATTTTCCAGAATAGCATCAGGCTTTCTGATATTTTACATTATTAATTATTCATATCCACTGCAAGGTGCTGTGAATTTTAAAGGAAGTCAAAGTATAGACTTTTGAGTTACCTGGAAGGATATAATAACCAGTGGTGGACAGTTACAAAGTAAATATAATTTGTTACTGTATTTAAGTAGTCAGGTATCTGTACTTTACTGAAGTATTACCATTTGTAAAAGATTTTACTTGAACTTCACTACATTGTTACTCTACTTTTACTCAAGTAGATGGTTTGGGTACTTGTCCACCACTGGTAACCCAAATCACCACAGAAACTCACAATGATAACATTTCAGTACACTTAACATATTGAGCACTTGGGCTACAACACTGGAAAACAGATGCATCATGTTCCACTCCTATGGTTCAAGAACTAGAATCCAAGGCTACAGTGGGCACAAGCTAACAGAGACTGAACATTTAAAGAATGGAGAAATGTCATCTGACCACTGCAGGCCAGTTTCATGCACCACTCCAGGGCAATGGAATACAGAAGTGGTATTTAAAGCAACACTGAATGAGCACAACTGTCCTGTGTTCAATATTAATCCAAACTAGTCCTGCTAAGCATTCAACTATGGTTAATTATAGCCCCTTATCTTTGATCTTCATTCCTTGAAACCAACAACATTCAGCAGATTTACAGCATTCAAAAAGTAGGAACACTTGAGACATTTCACCCTAAATAACCCTGAGCATTCATAGTGACTACATGAGTTCCTGATGCAGACTGAATATGTCTAGCCCAAGCAAATTAACCACAAATTGATCCAAAAAACAAAAGAGAAATATGACTAAAATAAATAACAAGACGATATGTACCAATTCAAGGTCAAATAGTGGCTAGCGGTCAGATGTTCCTGAGTCCAGCTATGCCTGTGTCTGATACAATTTTGTTGTTCATTTGAGTGGAAAAAATAACTGGTTGCCAAAAAAAAAACCCCCATGACTCATGTTAGAAACTGGCACGGACACCTAAAAGTATACTTTTGTATTTCCTTAATGAGAAAAACAGCATTAAAACTATCCCACCAATACAATTCATTCAAGACATTTTCATCTAACAGAGTAAATCTATAATGACTATCCTCTGATAAACATCCATATACTGTAGAAGTAATGACAAAATATTGCCTAAAAGCAAAAAAACCTTATCAAATGTAAGCGATATATACATTGTGTTTCTGCTTAAAATAAATGTGTGAAGAATCCTGATATTAGACTTAAATGCAAGAAAGGGAGAGACACAGCTACTGTAAATGTAAAGACAACATACTGTAGTACTGGCCAGATTTAAATTTCAAGCTCAAGCATGTCCACACTTAACACATTAACAAGATTAGATTTTACTTTATTTTTATGTTGTGTTAATGGTTAATGAGCTGATCTGTGCCAATTTTCATTCCATCATTACATCACAGTTCACGCAGTGGTAAAAAAAAAAAAATGCAGCACTGCTCTGAAAAATCAATGACCAAATGATCAAGCATGACTAAAAAAAAAAAAGCTTTTAAACTTTTTAAACTTTAACAGTATGCTCAACCCCTTCCAAATTTTTTGTTTTTTAAATTTACAAAATCAGCAGAGAATCAAATTAAATTTTTTCCCCCACTATTTCCCCACAGGTATACAGAGCAGATGTGCAGAAAAATCTAAATCAGTAGTCATCAGTAAGACTGATGACTGATGGCCTCTGATTTTATTTTTTCTTTAAAGCATCCTTCATTTTCTATGTAAAATATTTTCCCACACAACAAAAAACAGACCACCACACCTCTAGAGGACCCACTTACTTACAAGTTACAATGTTCCTAATGCACACCTGTTCTGTGTTCTCGTAATTACACTATATTAATTCCATCCTTAGTATATATAAATATACATATATATATATATATATATATATATATATATATATATATATATATATATATATATATATATATATATATATATATATATATATATATATTTTTTTTTTTTTTTTAAATAGATATGAAGTTTATTTTTCTACATTGGTCAATAAAACACAAATTCTGGCTCCCTTGAGCAGACTGATAGCTAACAAGGGCTATGAATATCTGGCTTATAAAACTACCTGCTTTCACACATATTATAGTAAAATAGTGGTATATATATCTCTGAAAAAGATAAAAGTCTGGATAATTAAGCAGGCTAGAAGTGGATTGCAAAATGAAACACCAGACAAAAATGAATATACCTAAAAGCACTGAACTCCAGACCCTGGAGCTTAGCTTAAAATGTTTAAAAAAGCTTGAGTCTGCTACCAATGAAACACCTACCAGTGGCATTTTAGAGCCTTTTCAGCAGCATTTCCTAATTAATGTCAGCCTTTAGCACACCACGCTCTGACAGACTAATTAATCTATCGCCCACTGAACACCTACTTCATTTAACGCCGGGGCCAGTTAGAAACAGGAATCCAAGTTTATTCTATCTAGTTTTCTTTCACTTCCATTCAAAATCCATGTGGAAAAATAACAAAAAAAATGCAGTGGGTGTGTAAATATACATTTTATTAGTACCAGCCATGTAATTATGGTTTGGTGCAAGAATGTTCTCTAAAAAACTGGAAATTAATTTTCAAGGAGCAAGTAGAAGAGAAAAGCAATACTGTGTGCTGGCTAATTTCATCCTGCTTTCAGGAAATTAAATTTTAAACTTGCAATTTATGGACAGTTATGATTACTTAAGCTTAGGCAATTATTTTCTTGTTAGTATCTCATATAGTGTCTAATTGTGTGGAGAACAAGTAAGAGGTGACAGTGAATTTGACAAGTTAACAAGCACTCCAGTTACAAGCAAACATCACAGAATTATAATGAGTAATCTGTGAAATCTTTCAACTGCAGAACACCAAAAGCTCATTGCCACACCTTTCATGCTGTGTTGAGAAAAAGATTTTCAAATTGTTTTTAAATACATTAAATCTTAATTAAGCTCACTATCACAATATATACATTTTATGTAAAAACATTTGAACTATATCTCTTCACAGCACAAACAGTAAGACTGATTTTGACAGTCTTACTACTTTTCTTCTTTATGGGTTTTTGTCATTTGATGGATGACAGGAATTTGTTTAAATAGTATTTTCAGTATTTTTAAACAAATGTCAAACTATATTAAGGAATTTTTTCCTATTGTTTCCCTGATCAACAAGAAAGAGAAAGTGTGTCCTCCTCACAGAGAGACCAGTCTATTCCTATAATATCCCTAAGACTAGCCTATGGTGCAACTGTGGAAAATCCAACTACATTTTAGTGGACCTTACTGTGGCACAGTATATGTTAGCAGACATTAACTGTTAAGTGAACAGTCAAAGTCAAGTCAAGTCAAGATTCTTGTCTCAAAGCAGCTTTACAGAATTTAACAGTTAAGTTGAACGATATGAATTAATCCCTGATGAGCAGCCATGGTGACTGTAGCAAGAAAAAACTCTCTTAGATGTTAAGAGGAAGAAACCTTGAGAGAAACCTGACTCAAAAAGGGAACCCATCTTCATTTGGGTGATATCAAGAGTGTGATTATAGTCTTTAAAACAATACAGAACACTGGAGAGTGAGAACTAACATGAGCACCTGAATGTAGGATAATGAAAAATTTCCTTTCTACAGTCTTATACAGTCATTTGAGGTTACACCACCAACAGGAAACAGCAAAGATTACAGCAAACAGCAAAGATTATGTTGCAAACCTGCCTGAGACCGATGAGAAATCATGGTTAATTTCAGATACAGTTAATATAAAAAATATTTTGACTTATTCATGATTCCCCTAGAACAGAGTCCTAGTCCCACCTTAGGAGAAGTAGACCCATAGCATGATGCTGCCACCACCATGCTTCACTATGGCTGTATTGCTATGGATGATGAGATGCTCTAATTTTGTAAATAATACATCTTTTAAATTCTGAACAATTAAAACAATTCTAAATTCGTCTCATTTGGTCATCCTTCGACTAGCAATGAGCAAAATCATATTATTATGATTATAAAAGGGTGTTAACCATAATAAAGTTATTATAAGGGTTGTCTTTTTTTTCATGAGTCACTGCTATTTGATTTTCACTTTATTTATTCGTATGGCTATATCAAAGTAAATGTTTTACAATTTCAAATGAGGTGTGTAATTTTCTTTTTTCAGATCTACTGTATTCCCACTGCTTATGTACACTAACTAAGGTGTATTTCTACAATGTTTTTTGCTGAAATGTCTCCACAAAGAGCTACTACCTAATAATTAAGAAAGGCCTACTTACAAACTTGGGGAAAAATCTATGTTTATTCTGCAGCAATATTGGTGTTTTGAGTTTTGTTCCTAATTAGAATCAGAAGTTAATGCTTTACACTTACCTTGTGTCTGGTCAATCTGCCCCAAAGTCTCAATCTGTTCTACAAGATCATTAGAGTTCCACTGACTCATTCCCAACAGCATAGCAGTCTTCCCCTCTAGTACCTCTGTAGCAAACAACATACAGACACAAAATTACAACAGGTCATATACAGGGATTAGCTGACAAATAACATACAATATGATTTTTTTTTTCTGCTTTATCCATTCCAATATTAATGTATGTATGGAACTCTGAGTCTAAATTAATTGTACATGTGTAGCTTAAAAGCCACTCGTGTTTGCTAACTATCCTGACAGTGTGCCTGCCTAATGACAAACCACTGTTTTGGGGAAACAGCCACAGAGACAGGATGGAACAGTTGACAGATCAGTATGCATTATGTGACAGCAACACATTCCTCGAGTACAGAGTGTGAAGGGGTGGCTGTGACAGCCCTCTGTCAGGTCTGCTTGCCTCCATCAAGCTCGGCAGCTACTGGGTCACTCCTCACATTCACTCACGATCATCCTGTCTCTTTAGTGCTTTCACTAGACTGTACCGTTAAGTTTGAGCATACAATTGCAGAAATGACAGTTGTATCAATTTTAAGGAGCTGCAATGGCCATGATATTATTGTCATTTAGCAAGTAACGGACCAGATCAAAAGACCTAATGAAATAGTGAGAGCTGTATAAAAGCAAAAAAGAAGAAAGATAGAAGAATATAAAGAGAATGGAAATTGTGCTCTTCTAAAATGAAAAGTGGCTCGTGGGATAAAATCCACAAACCATTTAACTGAAGGAAAGATTAAATTGCCGCTGCTGCAAAAAAAGATCACAATGGAAGGTAAAGTAAAATCTAAACCAAAAAAAAAAAAGAAATATGACAAGGACGGAGAAAGGAAGAAAAAACAAAGATGAACATTTGTAAAGCTGTTACTCCTGAACCAGTAAAAATCCTAAACAATACAATATTAATATACAGCAAATCATAATGAGCACTTTGTAGAAAAATCTTAGGATGATTATGCTAACCAACTTTATCAGCAATAACGTGAAGTATTTTTTTCTGTATGACCTTTGGCTTACTATCTAATCTATATTGCTTAAGTTCATTTGTGTTTGCAGGAATGTATTTGTCAGGCTGCAGACGCGGAAGCCGATATAGTCCGATCATTGTCCTTTTATTTCAACAACCGTACAACACAAAAACACTCATAAGCCGTTAAAAACAACAAACAAAGACATCCGCTCGATACGCGTTGTCCGCTATGAGTTTGAATGTCCCAAGCATAATCCATAAAGCCTTCGGCAATGAGTAATCCAAGTCGGAAGTGGAATTCGCATATACAGCCGCCGGTCGAGCAGCCACGCGATTGTCCAGCTTGACAATATAACGACCGACAGCCTGTGACTCAAGAACGTGAGTTTATGTAGTCTGATCTTTCATGAGCCACAGCTGTCGGTAATCTTGGGAAGCAGCATGACTGCTATCGAGGGGGGCGTGGCAGGGTGGATCCCTGACAGCTACAGAGGGGGGCGTGGCAGGGTGAATCCCTGACAGTACCCCCCCATCCAGGGGCGACACCTGACGCCCCAAAACCCACCCATGCCAGGCGGGCCAGGGCACTCCGAGGAAGGCCTCCTTAGACGCCTGGGAGCAACGGAGGCCTGGTGAGCATCCTCTGCGGAGAGCCGGCATGGAACAACACCTTGCAGGAGGATCCGGAACGGAGCCACGCCCTCGGTGCTGACGGGAGGCTGAGTAAAGCCCCTGGCGGGGATTGGAGCCGGAGCGATCTCCATGGCGGGGAACCGGAACTGGACGCCAACCATGACAATGACCGGGGAGTGGAGGACGTCCCGGGCGGAGACCAGGAACGTCGTACCACCCTCTGAGGGACCTGGAGGACCGACGTCGCCATCAGAGGGACCTGGAGGACCGACGTCGCCGTCAGAGGGACCTGGAGGACCGACGTCGCCATGCGGGGATCCTGTGGGCGATCCGTCGTCCTGAAGAGGACCTGGGGGCGAGACGTCGCCCTGCGTGGAGCTTGGATGCGATCCTTCGCCCTGCGTGGAGCTTGGATGCGATCCTTCGCCCTGCGTGGAGCTTGGATGCGATCCTTCGCCCTAAAGAGGACCCGGGGGCGAGCCGTCGCCTTCTGTGGAGCCCGGGGGCGAGCCGTCGCCTTCTGTGGAGCCCGGGGGCGAGCCGTCGCCTTCTGTGGAGCCCGGGGGCGAGCCGTCGCCTTCTGTGGAGCCCGGGGGCGAGCCGTCGCCTTCTGTGGAGCCCGGGGGCGAGCCGTCGCCTTCTGCGGGCGCTGGAGACGAGCCGTCGCCTTCTGCGGGACTGTGGGGTGAGCCGTCGCCTTCTGTGGAGCCCGGGGGCGAGCCGTCGCCTTCTGCGGGCGCTGGAGACGAGCCGTCGCCTTCTGCGGGCGCTGGAGACGAGCCGTCGCCTTCTGCGGGCACTGGAGACGAGCCGTCGCCTTCTGCGGGACTGTGGGGTGAGCCGTCGCCTTCTGTGGAGCCCGGGGGCGAGCCGTCGCCTTCTGTGGAGCCCGGGGGCGAGCCGTCGCCTTCTGCGGGCGCTGGAGACGAGCCGTCGCCTTCTGCGGGCGCTGGAGACGAGCCGTCGCCTTCTGCGGGCGCTGGAGACGAGCCGTCGCCTTCTGCGGGCGCTGGAGACGAGCCGTCGCCTTCTGCGGGCGCTGGAGACGAGCCGTCGCCTTCTGCGGGCGCTGGAGACGAGCCGTCGCCTTCTGCGGGACTGTGGGGTGAGCCGTCGCCGTCGGTGGAACCCGGGGGCAGCGGTTCAACTTCCCTTTCGCAGTCCTGGAGCCGGGGTGAGTGCACAGAGAAACCCCTGGGCGTAGGGGCGCTCCTTGGGACCCTTAGGAGCAGATCGGAGCCTACTGAGCAGCCTGGAAATGAGGTGAAGCCTGCCTAGAGATCCACGAGCAGAGAAGGGCTCGCCTGGAGGTCCACGACATCAGTGGAGCTCTCTTTGGGACACTGAAGCGGAGACGAGCTCGTGGGGTCGCTCGGAGGCGGAGACGAGCTCTCGGGAGGAGCCTGGAGCGGAGTCGTGCCCTCTTGAGGAGCCTGGAGCGGAGTGGTGCCCTCTTGAGGAGCCTGGAGCTGGGCGGAGCACTCTGGAGGGACCTGGAGCTGGGCGGAGCTCTCTGGAGGGACCTGGAGCGTGACGACTCTGTGGCGGGAAAGCATGCTCCTGGAGACTCTGTGGCGGGAAAGCATGCTCCTGGAGACTCTGTGGCGGGAAAGCATGCTCCTGGAGACTCTGTGGCGGGAAAGCATGCTCCTGGAGACTCTGTGGCGGCGCGGCGCTCTCGTGGCGACTCTGTGGCGGGAAAGCATGCTCCTGGAGACTCTGTGGCGGCGCGGCGCTCTCGTGAAGACTCTGTGGCGGCGGGGCGCTCTCGTGAAGACTCTGTGGCGGCGCGGCGCTCTCGTGAAGACTCTGTGGCGGCGCGGCGCTCTCGTGAAGACTCTGTGGCGGCGCGGCGCTCTCGTGAAGACTCTGTGGCGGGAAAGCACGCTCCTGGAGACACTGTGGCGGCGTGGCACGCCCACGGAAACCTCGGAAGAGAGCGGCACGCCTGTAGAAGCTCTGTGACGGCATGGTGTGCTCGCCGACGCTCGGAGATGGTGTGGTGCGTCCACGAGAACCCCGGAACACAGCAGCACGCTGGTAGAGACCCTGAGATGAAGCAGCCCTTTCATCAAAACATTGGGGCTGAGCTGCAGGCTCATGGGAGATCCGGCACGGAGCCGCGTGCTCTTGAGAACCTTGGAATGGAGCACCTTTCTCCTCAAGGGGACTGTAGTGGAGATCCACCACCTCTATCCCCAACTTCCCCAGAAGCAGCCCGCTGAATTCGGCGAGTGAGCCGAATTTGCCCCCTTTGGCGCTCCATAGTGAGCTGGCTTTGGCAAGAACTTCTCCAGACAGGAGGGAAATACAGAGGGCAATCTTGGCTCGTTCGGAAGGAAACCGGGAAATGTTAACAGCCACATACTCGCCGATGCCTTGCAGAAATCCGCCCAATTCGTCTTTTTTCCCCGAGTAACGAGCCGGTAATCCCCTCGCGCTCTCTGAGGGGCGTGGCGCAGCCGCGCTCTCATTAACCGGCTTCTGTGGATCTGAACCGCGAGAAGCGGCACTGAGCTTCCGGAGGAAATCCGAAGCCGGGTTCAGCTGCCGATCCGTTGCGGTCGGAATCGCGGAATGGCGAATCCGCGTTCGGTATAGGTCGGTCGTTCTGTCAGGCTGCAGACGCGGAAGCCGATATAGTCCGATCATTGTCCTTTTATTTCAACAACCGTACAACACAAAAACACTCATAAGCCGTTGAAAACAACAAACAAAGACATCCGCTCGATACGCGTTGTCCGCTATGAGTTTGAATGTCCCAAGCATAATCCATAAAGCCTTCGGCAATGAGTAATCCAAGTCGGAAGTGGAATTCGCATATACAGCCGGCGGTCGAGCAGCCACGCGATTGTCCAGCTTGACAATATAACGACCGACAGCCTGTGACTCAAGAACGTGAGTTTATGTAGTCTGATCTTTCATGAGCCACAGCTGTCGGTAATCTTGGGAAGCAGCGTGACTGCTATCGAGGGGGGCGTGGCAGGGTGGATCTCTGACAGCTACAGACGGGGGCGTGGCAGGGTGAATCCCTGACAGTATTCCCTTAAGGAGCTGGCATAGAATTTTAGGGTGAAGGTGAGGTCTGAACTTTGACTAGGCAATTGCAAATCCTATATTCAGTTATTTTTGTCTATTTTTCCGGGTTGCTTGGGATCATTGTCCTGTTGCATGAACCAATTTTGGCCAAACATCTCAATTTTGGTCTCGAGAAACCTTGTGATGCAGCTTTGCAAGCCTAAGCAGTGCTGCTATGTTTTTTTTAAGAGGCTTTTTAATGGCAACACTTTCAAACAAATAATACTTGTTCAATCTTTTATTAATTATGTAAGAGAGAAAACTATAGAGAGAATATAAAGAGAAAACACTTTTTTTTTTTTAATTTGCAATTTCTCCGAGTGCTGCAGGGTCTGACTTTGGGGTTAATTTGCGGGGACTTCTTTTTACACCATCCTGAGAAGATCAGCAACTGTCATGAATGTTTCCACTTGTGAAAGATGCTCCTCACAGTAAAATGACATACTTTAAACTGTTTGAAAATGGCCTTATAATCCTTAACAGATTGATGGGCAGCAACAATTGCTTCTCTAAGATCATCGCTGGCGTCGTTCCTCCGTGGTGTTGTGTTAACACACACACACCTAAATGCTTAACTGCATAAACTTTGGTCACACTTGCGGATGATCAATTATTCAAGGACATGTGATTGGCAGCGATGGAGGCAGTAAAGTTGTTAAAAACTTCACACATGCCATTTTTATTTTGGCTGCATTTTTGTAAAATCTATAATGTATATAATATGTCGTGTGTTGTTATTTAATGTAAATACCAAATTAAAAGACCAACTAAGATAACCAGATAATTTTTTTTATGTTTTAATACCTAAAATTATTGAATTTAAAAAGGGTGTACTTTCTTTTACAATAAACATTTCTGAGAAGGCTTTCCAATACATTTTGCAGTGTGGCTGTAAAGATTTGTGCCCATTCATCCACAAGAGCATTAGGGGGTTAGACCAGTGTTGGGCAATAAGACCTTGGGTGCAGTCAGCATTCCAGTTTATCCCAAAGATGTTTAATTTTTTTATGTGGTATTGTCAACTCTTAGCTCCAATAAAGGGAAATCCTGATGCCACAGCATACAATGACATCCTAGTTGTGTACCTACAACAATCCACAAAAATTTGGCTATATAGTGTACATTAATTCTGCCATTTATCAACTTTAAACCTGCCACAGGGCCACTTTTGTCCTTTCATGGTTGATTTATCTTTGCCATGAAGCTGCTTTAGTTCTGCTATGAGGCCACTTTACTACCACCTCTGAGCTATTTAGTGAGCACCATAGCGCTGCTTTATTTCCAGAATGAGCTGATTTCATCCTGCATTAATCTGCCTTAGTTCTTCCTTGGTACAAAAAACATAGCTTTATCTGGCCATAATGAAGCACAGTGTAGTGATTTTTGGCATACAATGCAGACAAGGTAACCAGTTAAATATTTTTTGGCAGACATACAAAAAATATAAAGCTATACAGCATAATACATATCCAACAGAACTCAAGTGAAATTTCTTCCAAATGCAGTTCCAACATTTTTTGTTTTATTTGTTTTGATTGTAGTGTATATCTGGATATATATGTGTCTGGAAATGCTGGGGTTGTAGTTCTTAGAGAGGAAGTAAAGGTCCCGTTGGGAAATGCCTATAATAAGACTGACATGTAAACACAATCAAAGAGTCTATCAGATTTCTCAGGCATTTCGTACACTTGCTTTTATCGCATTACTTGACCAATAATTTACATTGTATACTTTGCATTGTCAAAATGATCTGTAAAAGTAATTCAATACAATATGCACTTGTGTATTTTATGATGGATGTTCCCTTTACTTTCCACAGTATTTAGCTGTGCTTTTAGATTACTAGAGATAAAAACACCAGAACAGCCACAAATACATACAGACAATCTTTCAAAATGAGTGGAAATGACACATGGAACAAATATGATTGTATAAAAGCTACTTGTGTAGAGGACAATCACAGAAACAACAGAGAATATAATTGAATGATATGGTCTGCTGTGCCTAATTTATACCATCTGTCATTTTCTCATCCTGAGCAATAGGATAGGTAGGTAATAATATATATTAATCAGGAGAAAGCATGCACATCGAAACAAATTAACAGCAACCGATACTTTGATCAGCATTTAAAAGAAAACTAAATAGTATGTGTTAAAGATTTTGGTAAAACTAGCTAGCTGACCCTCAAAACAATACAAATAATAAATAAAGAGAATGTAAAAAAAAAAAAAAAAAACAATTTCTCTAGCGATTTAGAAAAACTATTTTTTATATATAAAACCAGTAAAAAAAAAAGTGCACTTTTATACTCTAATGTGGAGTACAATGTCTACCAGGACAACATTTAAACACCCAAGCAAGCAACAGGCTGCTGTTTTCAAAATGGCTTAGTAATATGTAAAATGCATATCCATTTGTTGGGAATGTCTAGCTCATTTGACTAGAGCAAGTTAAAGTTACTTTTCTGACTCCTACAACCAAGTAAATGCTGCTGAAAAGATGTAATAAGGTCAACATTCTCAATTTTCTTGTCACCCTAATTGCTAAATATTTTGCTACCCGTCTCTGCATCACTCGCTCGAGCTTTACTGAATTTTAAAACTAACATGGGCCAAATAATGAATATTAATGAATACTTGAAATGTGCTTATAAATATTCATAACTAGTTGGCAGTCTCAGTAATAACAGACTTTGGGTTGGAGAGACTGAAAAGGCCACTCTACAGAAATTCATTAACGATATATAAGCATTTTAAGAATAAATGTGGCTTCGGGGTGTTATATAGACACTGGCAGAATAAAATCAGATCTATGACGGCCAAATAAGCGAAAATAATTGTTTATTACACAATTACAATTAAATTACAACATGACTGTTCACACTGTTCTGTAAACACATTCAGAGATGGTGAATAGTCCATCTGTTTGTTTAGAGAATGTGGGTGCCAGGGGATTAGCTGTCATCATATTTATACATTTGATGATTCAAACCAGACACACCTGATGCTAAACATAACTGAAATGCTTGATTTCCCACACAAGGCTAAATAGGGACACAATGCCAGGTACACTATAAATGCAAGGTGATTACATTAGAAAAGCCCTTTAATATTTTAGAAATCACAGACACCCTTCTAAATCAATTTTAGTTAAAGAAATCATGGTATATGATGAAAGAATAACAACATAGCAGTCAATGTGAATTGCTGCCACTTAATCAATAAGAAATAAATAAATGCATTTCAGTGTTGCTATGTATAGTTTCCTTTTATTAAATAAAGGAGTCTATTGCAAAAGGCATGCTTAGGGCAACTCCGACAACTTCTTTTACATTAGTCATTAGTGTTAGATTGCTCACAATGGAGGTTTTTCAAGCAAGATTAACTAATATAATAAGATCAACTATAATCTTATAACAAAATAATAATAATAATAATAATAATAATAATAATAATAATAATAATGTTCTCTAAACCAGTGAAACACTTAACTATATCAGTATTGTGCTTAAAAAGAAAAATTGTGGGGATAGTGTAGAAGATCATTGGAGTCTTCCATCACAGAGATTCCCTTCAGTTTCCTCCATCACAGACATTTACACCACAGGCTGCATTTGCAAAGCCACCAACCTCTCAGATTTACTCTTTACCCTCCTGATGTCTGCAAAAAGGTGTCAATATATTTGGGTCTTTGTAGCCAAACTGTGTAACAAAGAGATGAACTAGCGTGAGATCATACACATACCTAGGCCAATTAGGCTACATGTTTGCATATAGTTTAGCTAAAGACATTCAAACATCTATCATGTTACTATAGATTGTCTGTGTTAAGTGAATTAAGATATCTAATTGATTTTCATAAGAGATCATTTTGATAAAAAGATAAAAAGAACTTTATATTTATTTCAGATTTAGTATAATATATCACATTTTAAGTGGGCCAGAAGTTTACATACCTTCTGTCTATATTTGGTAGAATTGTATTAGTGCATAATACATTTAACTTAAATCTTACCGTAAATCTAACTCTTGGACTAGTTACTATGACAATACATTTGCCTATTCCGACAGATGGGACTGATGAAAATGACACTCAGTTCATGGCTTAGTGATTTCCACTCCAAAGCTTTTACTTTATTGTCTTTACGCCATTTTGTTATAACTTTAGAATCTCTGTCCTGACTATCCTGAAAGGGAAATTTCTTTCCTCATGATGGCATCTGATTTTTGTGTACCAGTTCCTTTCCAAGCAAAATAACCTTCACAACATGATGATTCTACCCCCATGCTTTCTTGTTGAAATTGTGTTTCTAAAATTAAAAGCCTGAACCCTTTTCCTCCCTCCATACTACTGATCATTATGAACAAAGTTTTTTCAAACATGAGCCTGGCTTTTTTATGGTGGTCATAGGAACCCTTTTCTTGCATGGCAGCATGTCAGGTGACTTAGAGTTAATTAATGGTGACAGTACACTATATATTTGATATCAGATGCATCCTTCAAAGGTTCCTTTGTTTTTGTCAGTTAAACCTTTCAGACTAAAGTTGTGGTATTTTAATTTGTTAGAAATCTGTTAATAAAATTCAGACTGAGGTGCTTGGCTCAGTTGCTTGGATTTGTCCATAGTATCAAGGACAAAAGACCCTGACTTAATTGTTTTAAAATTTCCTCCAATGTAAATATAGTAGCTATTCTACTTGACATGCCAAAAGAGATAAATATGGCAAAATACTTTGTGTAATGGTGAAAAACAGACTGATCATCTTTGATGTAGGTGCAAGTACACTTTTGGCTTTAACTGTAGACAATATGGGTGTCTACAGTTAAATCCAAAAGTGTACTTGCACCTTATCTCTTATACCATGTTATTTCTGATATTTAACAACCGCATGCTATTATACATTTACACCAAATTAGGCTTTGTACAAATGTGAAACGAAATATAAAGTGTTTAAATGTGTATTTGTCTACTAAGAGGTGGGCATTGGCTAAAATTATGGACGCTGTGCCCCAGACGTAAATCTTTCAATTATTTGCTGACATCCTCTTAACTGGTTAATCCAGTTAATTGTTTTGGGATTCAGAGCCTTTTAGTCATTTGATATAGCAACGCATTTACCAAGATATGCCTAGATCATGATATAAACTCCAGATTATATAACCACTATGGGGTACTTCATAGTGCTTCCCTACTGTGAAAATGACCAATTATCCAATTTCCCAGTTCCGCTGAGAACATGTCTATCAAACAATTCAATGTTGAAGCAGCTTCTATGTGCCTGAGGTGTAAATAATGCAAACATTTCTTCTGCATTTTGCATGTAATGCTCTGTGATGACACTAGTTTTTACTCATGGCTTGATTCCAGTGGCTATTTAAAGCTTGGTGAATATTCAGAATTAAGATAAATAAATCTTCCAATGGTTGTTGAGTCAGAGAAAGTACTTGCATACCTATACCCAATTTGGTGTATTTTTTGTTCACTTTATCCCTTAAGATTTTGTTTAACAAAACCAAATGTAATCAATTAAATAAAATCCTATTTACAAAGGAAAACATATTTTTAAATGACCTGAACCAACAGTATTATGAATGGATCATGAATCTGGCCAAAAATTTTCTTTTGCTCCCCTTTGGTATGAAACTTTCAGATTAGTTCTGGTATAACCATAAATTACAAAACTAGTTAAAAGAAGATCATTGAACACCAAGGACACAACAAAACAAGACCTGGACAAGGTTTGGAAATTGTTTTTTAAAATGTGATTGGATTAAAAAAAAAAAATATTACAAAGTTGAAACATCCTATAGAGCACAATCTGAAGTCAATAAGAGCTAAAAAAAAAAAAATCTAATCCTGAGTTGAGGTGAATATTTGCAGGAGCAAAATATAGTATCATGCTTACAGCAGTGGTCTTGGGTGCCATTTTTTTGCAGTAAATATTAAAATATCCTGCTTCTATTATAAAGTAGTTTTGCTGATAATACAGAGAGAGAGAGAGAGAGAGAGAGAGAGAGAGAGAGAGAGAGAGAGAGCTGGACCTGGAACAGCAGACTGAAGAACCAAATTGAATACACCACTGGAAGAACATGACACTCACCTCTGGCATCAAAAAACTCATCATCAGAGCTGTCCATGGATTCTTGGGTGATGTTACGCATACACCAGTGAGAAGTGCTGTGTTTGCGTAAAGTCGCTACAGGGCAGAAAACAGAGATATGATTAAATAACTCATATAACTAGCAAATAACTCAGAGCCGAATGTGACTAGCATGAATCTGAATTATTCTGTGCATTTAAAGCAAAAATATTGAATAAAAATGTGAAAGGTATTCACGGAATTGTATATCACATAAATTCAATTGGCATAAAGTTTATAAGACACCGAATAAAATTTGAATGGCTTCAGAAAATTTGGGTTAGGGCAAACATAAAAGCTCCCTGGTGAGCTGATCAGTGTTAATAGGTTTTTAATTTATTGACAGAAAACTGCAATTGTGTTAATTAAAACAATAACAATTTTCATGCAGGCGTAAGTTTAATTTGCTTATATAATCCTGGTGTATTATTATTATTATTATTGCCATTTAAGCACAGTTGCTATATTCATTTGTCAAAAAATAGAAATGCTACACTTGTGTGGGTGGAACAGCACACCAGAGGGTGTGACATTCAAAATGTGCCAGCACTATGGTGTTTCACAACCTGGTCTGGTCTGAAAAAGCATTTGCCTTATCATTTTTTTAGACCTAAGAGAAAATGACAAAACTGACATAATTAAGTGGCCTAATGTAGGTTACCAAAAGTAATTTTTTGTGCACCACCAGGTCATTATATAAGAAAACAGAAAATATATTCTGGGCATATGAACATTTGAAGTGACTTCGAACTGATAAGCAAAGAAGGACTAAAGAGAAAATGTTTACTAGCCATGGTATCAATTCCAGTCTTGTGCCATGTGTCTGGAGCATTGTAATGGTTTAAAAAATAGAGATGATGCTATGGAATGTTCAAAAGACAAGTTAGATTACTAAGTTTCTCACAGTATTACTGTTTACTTTAAGCCTATTATATACCAGTTACTGCAACAATTGTATTTTTTATATTCCTGTCTACCAAGATAAAAACAAATGAATGATGTGCTAATATCTAGTAGAAAAAGAACAGTTTACTGACAACTCTGGATTCCCCAATAAAAACCCCTCACATTTCTATGTAGTTTAAAGTTTAATTTGCCTAATTGAGCCAGAGCTGAGCGGGTCTGCCCACACATCAGTCAACTCGGAGTCCACCAATAGCAGAATAATGCTCTCAGGGTGATTAGTTTCTACTGAAATTAAGAGAATATAGTGATGATATCTTAATTAATAATATTACTGATGTATGTGTTTATTATTCAATCATTATAGTTTAATTGATTATTGCTAATAGGTGTCCCAAATTTGTATTAGACAATATAAACTTAACGTATTGTTTCTCAAATTTTTGCTGCAGTTTTCATTTGATTCACTTGAGCAGTTGAATATGACAACAATCTTCCCCAACCTATGAAAAGCATCACACACTTGCTAAAAGCTTGCAGAGATGCAGGACAAAAAGCATGGGAAATGTATACAGTAGATTCTATATCTCAAAACAATACACTACTGTACTTCGGCCAGTGAAGGCAGTGAAGTTTCATTTCTATATATAAATCTAAAAAATAAAATCCAATGTATAATTCATTATAGAGGTCAACCGATTGATCTGCTGGCCGATTAGTCGGGCAAATTTTATTAAAATTAATCGTCATCAGCCGAATGTGCTGCAAATTAGACCAAATGTGCTGAAAAATTAGGCGGATTATTAGAAAGGCGCATTTGATGCACCAAAACGTGTATGTACGTTCTGTGCTTGCGTGAGAGAACATAACTCTCCCATAGCAGCAGGTGGCAGTAGTCTGTCTTAGGCATCCAAAAGGGGAAATTAAAAGAGCTATAACTGTGAATATATAAAGCAAGCAGCATTTCCTTGTGCCATGGTCATTAGCCAACAGAGTTGTGTAGCTTTTTTTATTCATGTCTGCTAAGTTGCAAAAACGAGCAAGAATAACAAGTGTGTTACGTTTATTCCTGTGTGCACATTTGCTAAGCCAATTATCCAATTGGAGTTCTCTTATTCAAAAAGGAGTTCTGCCGCTAATTTGACATGCAATTTGACACCCAAAAAAAACAGCTGAAGCCGTCCGACTAGAACCAACGATACGAGGAAAAAACTAAAGCCGACCAATGCTCACCCCAACCCTCCACAAAAACCAATCCCTGAAGTTCTTATCATACGTTCTTTATCTAGCTTATTATATTTTATAGGCTAAATATGATGCTGCTTTTGGAGAGAGAATGAGAATAATATTTTAGAACTGTATTGTTAGTGACTCTTCAACCAGCTGTACTTTAGTCTCAAGGTAGACTCAGGTACCAAAACCTGATAACAAGTGCACTGATTGGAGAGCCCTGTGTTGTTCATTAAATGTTTAATTCAGGCATTTTTCTGTATCACCTCTCATAAATTAACTATGATATTTTTTGAGATGAAGGGGAAATCGGCCAAAAAAAATTGCCAATTCTAAATGCATTGGCCAGAGGAAAACCCATATCAGTCAACCTCTAATTAATTATACATTAATTTCTTTTAACAAGCAAACTGCCTGGATTTACTTGCAATGTAAAAGTTGCTCACTTACATTATAGAAAAATGTAGGAGGTCAGACCTGAACACATAAAAAAGCAATCCATGCTGAGTTTAGTTGAACTTCACTTGAACCCTTGAAAGCATGAGCTAAAGAAAACATAAGGGGCAAACTGTGCTCGCTTCTCTCTGGAATAAATAACTAAAATTAGAGAATGCTATAATAAAATAGAGGTCACACTGGCTGTGATAAGGGGAACAATAGTAATATGAAAAATGTTCAAATGAATGGATGGAAGCTTTTTCACTTAAAGAATAACGGTGACACAACACATTATTCTCAAAGCAGATAGCTGTATATGAATAACGAATGGCTGGGTAAAAGTAAAACACCAAAATAAATTTCCAATGGCTCTGTGAAAAAAGATAAAAATGCTAAAGATTTGCTTAATAGATTAATGAGGGCTCTTAAGATTGCTTTAAATGTTTAAACAATAAGAGCTCATTCACCTAATTTAGTACCATTTAGATGGAAAGAAAAATATAATCCATTTGAGACTTTTAATTTTACTAATATCTGAAGGTCCGAGCTTCGTGAAGTAAGGTCTATCAGAAATGACAATCAGCTATTCTGTTAAACTTCACACACACACACACACACACCTATTATGAAAGTGTTTCCCTGCAGCATATGTGTAGTGTGGCTGGTAAACACTCCCATCTGGTAGTTCTCTGCCTGAAGTGGCACTCTCCATTGTGAAATGCTGCATATGGCCCTCTAACCCTGAAAACAGTGATGTGCTAATAAAATCTTCAAGTGTGCTTACCGTAAAAAGACAAAAACACAACTACACTGCATTCCTTGGTTAGTTACTATTCCTGGAAAGGCATGCAAAGAAAATATCACAAGCTATATCAACTACCATACATAGGCAGCATGCAGAGAATAAGAGTTTTTGGGGCGCATAATTGAGCAAAAAGAATATAAACAGAAGCCAAACTTGGAAGTAATAACAACAAATACGAATTTGATTACATGGTCACAGCACTGAATACATCCTAGCAGGGCTGATATAAAGTGGTTTGGGCTCTTTACAGTAAACAACAAAAACTGTAACCCTGCTTTTGTTCGTCTGAATTGGATACAAATATAAAAATATGTGACTGCAATAAAATGCTGTCAAAAATACTATCATCTATCAAAAATACTATCGTCATATGAATTTAACACATAAAAATACAAAATATTTCTCCGTTAGTTAGTAATTTTTTATGTTAAATTGTAAATTGCTTTATCATGCAGTGCTTCTCAAACCATTCATTATGACTCTTTCTACAAGTTGGAACCGAACAGAAATATGGACCCTCTGGGGGCCATGAGGACTGGTTTGATTGCCTGCTATGAAGAACCTTGTTGCTAAGACCACAAACTGAACCCTGCTGTTTTGAAAAGTATCCATTTATGTCTGCTTTTATCCATTATCGCTTTTGCTTATTTGTTACTTGACGATTTAAAGGCATTGGGCAATATCCAGAAATAGTCTAAAACGATTATCTCACCACATTATCCTGTGATATGGGCAGTAAAAAGTCCTATCTAAAACCTAAATAGAAAAAGATAAATATTACATTTGTGAAAAACACTTGATGAGTATGTTATGGTCTCTTTACTGTTTTATGCATCCTAGCATGAACTGGCCTCTGAAAATGCTATTTGAAAGGAGTGTGTGGACCCCACAGATCACTGCAAGAATAATGCCTGTACTGCTGCTGTGTAAAACCGAAAATAGTTACAAGTTATTTTCACTGCCTCAGCACTGACGATCTTTACGAGCATTAGACTCCAAAGTCCTTGATAGAATACCAGGATTCTGTGTCTTATAGGAGATTTCAAGTAGACAATGACCATGTTAAATCGCCATGTTTAAATCCAGCTTTACCAACATCTGAATGTGCACCTGAATTGGTCCCTGCTGGCTCTCAGACATCACTAACAGGCTCTGAATTAGCCTTGCCAGATACACTTAAAATGTGATTGCCCAAGTTAGAATGGATGGGCCTTGGCAACCCAGAACACCATTTTTCTGCCACATAACACATAGTACCTCAGACCATTAAAAGAAAGGCATAAATGGCTCCCATGTCGTGGGGCATCACTACTGCCTAGAGACAAACTTAAACGACCATCCCCAATGATGTGCCACCCTATCAGGAGCCCCCTGGTGTTCTTTAAAACCCTTGGCAGTTATCTGGTTACTTACAGTAGGAATCAGCTCTTATTATTTCATTTTTCTGGATATATCATGAATGGCTGTGTGATTGCTTGCACCCTGTATTTCTTGCTTACCCACCGTTTCCTGCTCACAGTAGACTGCAGGGTAGCAGCGAGCATGGACCTGCTGTCTGTTATTGCCTCTCATGAAAGTCTATTTTTAGCTCAGTACTCCATCCAAATGGTTGTGCAAATTAGACAGAACACAAACATTCCAGAAAGAACTAAAAATGTACTGTTGAAAGATTTAAAGCCCTTAAGGATGGATACAGCATCACCTTATCAATTCCAAGCATAGATATCATATTGTAAAAAATATCATATACTTATCATAATGGTTACTGCTTGGAAAAAAAGGCATCTGATGAAACGTGATGTCATAAATATTTAATACAATGAGAGCTTTCCCCGTAATTATACATTTTTTTAAACACAATGCTGACCATATTGAATGAAATGATTTATCTGCTATAATAATTTGTACTCAGTATCACTATATATAAGCTGTATTATAGCCTGCATACAAAATGCATCACCACGAAAACAACGCATACATTTATCATGACAGCATGTTACAATTGCACGAGACTGAAGAATTATAATGGGCTGCTTTTGTCAATGACTTTTTAAGAAGTGAGAAAAATATTTTAACAAAGTCCTACAATGGCTTTACTTTTTTAACCTAGGCAAGTTGAACATGTGAAAAGTCATTCACATCACCATAGCAACAGAAAATAAGCAGAAGCACAGCAGGTTATATTTACTCCCCCTATTGATGCCCCATCAATGTTAGGTGTTGGAGTTTAAGCTGTTTAAGTCTATTAACACATTCTTTATTCTATTATAGCCCAACATTACATTGAAGGTTATTAAAATATCATCACTAAAATATTTTAGATGAACTATGGTTTTTAAACCACCTTTAATTTATATAAAGCATTTACTGGCAAATCATGCTGCTCTTAAAATTAATGCTCTACAAAACACTAATTATAAGATTCCACATAAGAATAATACTGATTACTTCACATATCTTGGGTACAGAGTATTTTAGTCTAAGTTTCATGTACTAGCAATGAACAAATTTTACTATATAACGAATGTACTTTATAGTAATAATGACGATACACACAGCTACAAATGTTTTTATCAACCTGAGCAGAATACTACCAGCCTTTTTAACTGTCAGACAATCATCTAGTTAGATGTTTACCACAGGAAAATCATGTGTTTACTTAAAGTAAAAACACCACGGATATGCACTATACTCCAATTAATCATGTAATTTTTTATCGGGTGTTTGATACTTGACAAAAATGATGAAAGATCCAATAAAGAATTACTGGCTGATAAACAAGAGGCTCTAATTAAATGTTTAAAATTCTGGTACTGTGTAAAAGAAAAAAAACAAACCCACCATTATCTCTCCACATCTCCTCCATTTTAAATATTTCACATCAATCTATATTAAACAGCAATATTGCTACATTGCTTATGTTGGGGAGAGAAAAAACTAGAAAGAACCCCCTTTTAAATGAAATGGACTGAGGATGTGGGATGTGAGAAGCATTAAATTCCATGTCTTCATGTCTTGGTCAGGCTGTTAGCAAATCCCTTTTATACGGCAGCACATAAAATGCAACATAAAAGCTATACAGCAGTTAAAAGGTAGCCATATTAAATCAAAAGGGTTGCTATGAAAGATCACTAAGACATTATTTCCATCCCATCAGTCAAAAGTATAATATTTAAATTTATGAATAGAATTCTATCTGGTTACTTTGCTCTCAGTCAACAACAAAAAAAATACTTGTGACCTCTTAGAATCATGCTCAGACATTGATTTAGAGGTGATTGCACAAATTTGTATGCATAAACTAAGAATTATGCTGGTTGCATGCAACCTGCCAACCAGCCTGATCACAAATCGTCAGTGTAAAAACAAAGCAGGAAACGTCCAGTAAAATTGCTCTCACAAAGCCTCATTGGCAGTAGTAAAACTGGGCAAGTACAATCCACAAAGAACCCAGCTATTTGTTATTTACTCTCATCTCATTATTTAATTAATTAATGCATAAATGGTAGCTCAGTGATTAAGGCTCTGTGTTACTGATCAGAAGGCTGTGGGTTGAAGCCTATTGCCGGTATTGCCAAGCTGCTACTCTTGGGGCCCTTAAGCAAGGCCATTAATCTACTGTATTTCAGGGGTATGGTAAAGTATATGTAATTAATTTAAAATCTTTATCATGGGCTTAATGCTTTTTTTATGTTATTGTCATAGGTTCAGGGTTCAAGGTTTTTATTCGTCAATGCCACTATTTGAGCAGACATACAGAGGAATCAAAATGCCGTTTTCCTTTTCTATCATCAAGTGTTTCCATTGTCAATGCAATATAGAAAGTTTGTATAAGCAGTCAGTGCAACACTAGCAGTCAGTGCAATATAGAACAGATTTTGTATGAGGTGAAAACAGTGAACTTGTATATATATATATATATATATATATATATATATATATATATATATATATATATATATATATATATATATATAAAGAGAGAGAGAGAGAGAGAGAGAGAGAGAGAGAGAGAGAGAGAGAGAGAGAGAGAGATTTATATATATATATATATATATATATATATATATATATATATATATATATATATATATATATATATATATATATATATATATATATATATATACATACAGTGAGGAAAATAAGTATTTGAACACCCTGCTATTTTGCAAGTTCTCCCACTCATGAAGGGGTCTGAAATTGTCATCGAAGTTCTCCCACTCATGAAGGGGTCTGAAATTGTCATCGTAGGTGCATGTCCACTGTGAGACATAATCTAAAAAAAAATTAAGTAATAAGTATTTGAACACCTGAGAAAATCAATGTTAATATTTGGTACAGTAGCCTCTGTTTGCAATTACAGAGGTCAAACGTTTCCTGTAGTTTTTCACCAGGTTTGCACACACTGCAGAAGGGATTTTGGCCCACTCCTCCACACAGATCTTCTCTAGATCAGTCAGGTTTCTGGCCTGTCGCTGAGAAACACGGAGTTTCAGCTCCCTCCAAAGATTCTCTATTGGGTTTAGGTCTGGAGACTGGCTAGGCCACGCCTGAACCTTGATATGCTTCTTACAGAGCCACTCCTTGGTTATCCTGGCTGTGTGCTTCGGGTCATTGTCATGTTGGAAGACCCAGCCTCAACCCATCTTCAATGCTCTAACTGAGGGAAGGAGGTTGTTCCCCAAAATCGCCCTGCCCCATATGCAGAAAAACACCCCCAAAGCATGATGCTACCACCCCCAAAACTTCACAGTAGGGATGGTGTTCTTGGGATGGTACTCATCATTCTTCTTCCTCCAAACACCTTTAGTGGAATTATGACCCAAAAGTTCTATTTTGGTGTCATTTGACCACATGACTTTCTCCCATGACTCCTCTGGATCATCCAAATGGTCATTGGCAAACTTAAGACGTGCCTGGACATGTGCTGGTTTAAGCAGGGGAACCTTCCGTGCCATGCATGATTTCAAACCATGACGTCTTAGTGTATTACCAACAGTAACCTTGGAAATGGTGGTCCCAGCTCTTTTCAGGTCATTGACCAGCTCCTCCCATGTAGTTCTGGGCTGATTTCTCACCTTCCTTAGGATCATTGAGACCCCACAAGGTGAGATCTTGCATGGAGCCCCAGTCCGAGAGAGATTGACAGTCATGTTTAGCTTCTTCCATTTTCTAATGATTGCTCCAACAGTGGACCTTTTTTCACCAAGCTGCTTGGCAATTTCCCCGTAGCTCTTTCCAGCCTTGTGGAGGTGTACAATTTTGTCTCTAGTGTCTTTGGACAGCTCTTTGGTCTTGGCCATGTTAGTAGTTGGATTGTTACTGATTGTATGGGGTGGACAGGTGTCTTTATGCAGCTAACAACCTCAAACAGATGCATCTAATTTAGGATAATAAATGTAGTGGAGGTGGACATTTTAAAGGCAGACTAACAGGTCTTTGAGGGTCAGAATTCTAGCTGATAGACAGGTGTTCAAATACTTATTTGCAGCTGTATCATACAAATAAATAGTTTAAAAATCATGTATTGTGATTTCTGTTGTTTTGTTTTTTTAGATTATGTCTCTTACAGTGGACATGCACCTACGTTGACAATTTCAGACCCCTCCATGATTTCTAAGTGGGAGAACTTGCAAAATAGCAGGGTGTTCAAATACTTATTTTCCTCACTGTATATATATATATATATATATATATATATATATATATATATATATATATATATATATATATTATAGTACTTTGTAACATATTATATAAAATTTATAACACACACATATGTCAATATATATATATATATATATATATATATATATATATATATATATATATATATATATATATATATATATATATATATATATATATTTACAATTTACATATGTTGTGTTATAAATTTTATATAATATGTTACAAAGTATTATAATGTAAGACTGCAAAGGGTTGTATTTTTTTCCAACAGCACACTAATTATAAACATCAGGATTAACAGAAATAGACTAACCAGAAACTGGACTAACTTTACTAGTGGACCAGTGAACAAACAATGGTTTGTGTTAATGGTTTGAAGTTTGTAAAATGATGACAAAGTAACAAAATATGTGAAACTCTTACCCTAACCCTTACCCTAACCCTAGTTCCATATTTAATATCAAAGATAAGGCACTGCAAGGAAAGATTAAACGTGATTCTGTTCAAGCAATATATGTTTAAAGTATTCCCTGGTAAAGGTGTGATTACAAATATAATACTAACAGACACAAAAGGGATGTCCATGACACTCTGTAATATGTCATGGTTATACAATTCTATTCAATTCAATTCACTTCAAATCATTTTTATTTGTATAGCGCTTTTAGCAATGAATATTGTCTGAAAGCAGCTTTACACAGATAATGCGGTGATAAAGAATGAATATGTTCTTTATAAGTGTAGGTTTGTCCCTGATGAACTGCGGCAAAGAAACCCCCCTGGAGATGGCATAAAGAAGAAACCTTGAGAGGAATTAGACTACAGGTTATTACTGTAGTTTGGAAGTAAAGGGTTCATACTGAAGTGACACACCTGTAGGAAGTGTTCATAATTGTATGCATTTCAACACAGCAGATGTGGGCAGTTGCTTGCTGCTAACCAGACTTGGAAGGTCCTAAATGAGCCAAAGCACATTGTATTAAAAAGATATTTAGACCAGACAAACAACAAGACTAGTTTTTTTACTGTATGCATTTGTCTACACTTTTTTTCATGTGGATTCTATATTCTTTTTGCCTAGGAAATTTTTGTCATTTGAAATTTATGTGGCAACGGGGTTTTTTTATACTGGATTTCAGCCAATGTCATGAGAATATAAAGTTAAAAGAATTTCTCTGGTCAAACCTCAGATTGGTTGATAGCTTTTGGCAAGGATGCTGCACTACATTCAGAGAGTCTGGACATGAAATTCTTAGAAGGAAAGTATAAAATTGTAAACATGCATTAAAAAAATTGCGTGTGTATGTGTGTGTGTGTGTGTGTGTGTGTGTTAATTCCGGTGACAGCACAACAAATCTATGTAAAATAACGGATATTGAGAAAGCTTCTCATTTTGAAAATCTTAATTTGAAAGTAGAATAGCCTTACACTAAAGTGCCCTCGACTTTTGAGACTAAAATAATGCTATGAACCCCTACCCCTACTCATATTGTAGCTGACAGACATGACTGAAACAACACTGTCTATCTCTGACAGTATACAAGGGGATAGCCTTGTATAACTGTCAAGCCATAGTGTCTCTTGTGCATGGTGCAAGGTAAAACAAGAGAGATCTGATCTCTAAAAATAAGACCTGTTCTTTTGAAAATTGCATTTCCCCTTCAAACTAATACTGGTTATTGTTTTTTGTTTTTGGTTTTTTTGCAATGATCACTAGTACTGTTCAATGTCGTGGCATATTCAAACCCAATTGAGAGCCAAAGACTCAGCAAATACATTATGTGTAATTGTGATTTCCATTAAGAATAAACCGTACGGTTTAACCTGTCTGTTGACTGATGCATCGATTCAAATCGTTCACAAAATATAAGTCCATTCCGGCATTAAGCACGTGACTAGTATTGACAGTGCGCTTAGACCACGCATTCCTGCACATCAGCGACTAAAGTAGCGGGTAAGGTGCGGGGTCTGTTTCTACCTGTTAACCAAATCCGCCACGGCAGATTGAGACTGTGAATAAGGTGGAAAATGCACTCACCTTTGCCTTTTGTTTCTTTAGCCATTTCGCAGGTGTTTGTGTGTGTGTGTGTGTGTCTCCCCGCCGTCCAGAAGACAGAAGTGTGTCAGTTAGTTTCGACAGCGTACACGTCTCAGTGCAGCAGGAAAACAGCTGGCGGAGACACGCGCCGCCTCAAAGATTCACACACTAATTCTGCTTCAGGATGCGCAGCGCATTCTGCCTGTAGGGAGTCCGAGTCATGAAAGGTAAAACACGGCTTCTGCTGAACACTCACACACACACACACACACGCCCGGACGCACGTGCGTGCGCCGGGGTCTGTACTTGTGCAGTCTTTTGCGCCGACCCTCTGTGGCGCGCGGGCGAGCGAGCGTGTGTGTGTTTGCGCGGGCGGGTAAGAGAGAGAAGGAAAGAAAGAGAGAGAGAGAGAGAGAGAGAGAGAGAAAGAGAGCGAGCAAGAGAAAGAGAGAGAGAGAGAGAGAGAGAGAGAGAGAGAGAGAGAGAGAGTGTGTGTGTGTGTGTATGTGTGTGTGCTTGCGCGCGCGGGTGCGTGTGTAGCGTCTTATGTTCGACTGCCTCCAGCGGCGCACGTGACTGCCCCTCGTTTTTCAAGCTGTGACGCTTCGAAAATTTAAATTGTATCAAGTCAAAATACAAAAACCTCCTTCACTGAGGGCAGTTTGATTTGAAAATACAAATTTGGTTAATTTACCTTTTAATATATGTTATTATTAATAATTAATGATTTTTGTCTATGTGAAGACACTGATCATGTTAATGATTTCTCATAATAATTATCAACAATGATTTAACAAGGTAGGAAACAGCTATTTTTAGAAAAGGCCCGCGGGCTACTCATGTGGTCCTTGCGGGCTACCTGGTGCCCTTGGGCACCATGTTGATGACCCCCTGTTGTAGACATTAAGGTCAGAGAGCATGGAGAAGTCAGAAATGAACACTACTACATTTCTACTGCAAGTGGCATCAATGCATAGCTATATACTGTAGCATTGGGTGTTCTGGGTGTGATGCCCAGCTTGAGTTACTGTCTGTTTCACATCCTCTCACTTTGTTTGTTCCGGTTTCCTCCAACTGTTCAAAATGTAAAAAACTGCAATTAGGCAGATTAGTTATGCTTGTTTCCACTCTGGTGTGACTATGATGTGCACCATATGGAGTTTATTGTCCTGCCTTGTCCCCAGTGTCTCCAACGTTCAACGATTAATGAGTGTTTTCTGATGTTTTTAATATAGATTCATGTTTATAAAGCAAGTTTAGGATTATTTGTAGAGGCAGTTACAGCCTACACCGTGCTGTGCCATGCCCTTATACATTATATAACTACCAAAAAATATCACATTGGCTTGTGTGCTGGTACAGACAACCACATGGCAGCTTGTATGCTGGTGCTGTAATGGAACAGTGCCTGCAGTCTGCCAAATTCCTCCTGCTGGGTTCTTTTTGCTCTTTTAAAACACGAGAGGAGATTCCGCTAAAAACCCAGGCATAAACCTCTCCAGGGAACACTGGATAAGATATAAGAATTCACCCTGGAAAGGATGCCAGGTTGCAAAATATCCTGAATCTATTAAACATATTTGTATTTAATGCTTAATTTATTTTTTTATTTTTTTGTTAACAGACAGTGCTTTACGTGATCCAAAAAACCTAACAACTATTGTTAATAAATACAAAAAACTACATTGTAACAAATAAATATATTGTAACAAATAAATATATATATATATATTTATATATATATATTTTTTTTATATGGTACTTGTAATTGGGAACATAATTTATTTTGTAAAAGAATGCTGGACTAAAATTCATCAATAATCAAAAAGCCAATTTTATATCCAATACATTTCCAAGGTCAAAATCAAGACCAAAGCTTTTACAACATATATAAACTGATATACTTACATATTTCTCTGCACTTGTCAATTTGCACACTTGCTACTATTTGCACTTCTGCTAGATGCTAAACTGCATTTAATTGCTGTGTACCTGTATTATGCAATGAGAATAAAGTTTTATCTATCTATCTATCTATCTATCTATCTATCTATCTATCTATCTATCTATCTATCTATCTATCTATCTATCTATCTATCTGTCTGTCTGTCTGTCTGTCTGTCTGTCTGTCTGTCTGTCTGTCTGTCTGTCTGTCTGTGTGCGTGTGTGTGTGTGTGTGTATTAGAGAGGTACATACAGTATAGAAAGAGGTAAAAGTAACCTATACAGTATATGGATTTTATAAGTCGTGCTCATAAGTGTTTTGAGGACACAATATACCTGAGCACATGGTATTGTGTCAGTGTGCATACATACATTTGTGTTTTTAAAAAACAATCAGTGAGTTTGTCCTGCAGCCAGAGCAGGCAAAAGCACAAAATCTAGACACAGTCAAGACTATTGTAATTCTACAGGAGTAGTGGACAGAATCTCCTCTGGGATTTCTTAGAGCTGATCTGTGGATTGTTTTAACAAATTGGGAAAGTGTATTTAAATTTAATCAAACTCAATTACTCCCGGTGGAATGCCAAGACAATGACTTTTTTCTACTGCATCAGATTCTGTTCACAATGCTGATTATGTAATGGCTATAACAGAAAGTGTTCCATTTCTCCCAAATAAATTCTATATTGGCAAAATGATGTGGACACATGGCCATGGCACCTATATGTGGACTTTCACCAAACTGATGCAGTAATGTATCTTTATGCTGTAGCATTACAATTTACCTTCACTGCAGCTAAAGGGCCCAAACCTGTTCCAGAATGACAATGCTCCTGTGAACAGATGAAGAAGTCCAAGTAGACATAGTTTGCCAAGGCTGATGTGAAGGGCCAACTTCACCTCAGGCCTCCTCACCTGATATCCCAACCGAAATTTATTTGAAAAACCTTTTTAGAATAGTGGAGGTTAATAAAACAGCAAAGGGAAGACAACATTTAGAATGGGATGTTTTGTAAGCAAATATAAATATTATTGTCAGGTGTCAACAAATTTTTACCATATAATTGTATAACTGTATTTACATGTAAAACTTCAGTGTTGGTGGTAGATTTAGCCTCCAGATTAAAGTTTCTTGATCACTGTGGTGCTAGCAGGATAGCAGTCTAAAGTGCAAATTGAATTTGAACAGATTTCACTGAAATTATACAAATTATTTAAAAATGAATCATATTAGACATTTGGTATTAGACCAAAAACCTTAGGAACTTTTCTTTCAGCTGTAGCCAAGACATTGACGTTGTTCACCTGTTTTTTTCATGGCGTTCTTTAAAATCTTTCATAATTTTAAAGAAGCGATTTGGTGTGTTAGGTGTGTGCTTACAGACCTCCTCGGCTGTTCTGTAGTCTTTAAGGCAGCCAGAGGTTTGGTTAAAGATGTTAATTTGAAATATATTGAAATGGGCAAAATTGACCGAAGCTTTGTACCCCACTACTATAAACATGCAACTTACACTAACATGCAGTTAACACAATGCAAATTCACCAGTAGGAATAGAAGGTATGCACCGAAATAAAAATTCTTGGCCGAAACCGAAAAAGGAGGAAAGCAATGCCGAAAACCGAAACACCGAAAGAAATTATGCCAATTATTATTACCATTGCATTTATGGCTATGACTGTGTACTAAACTTACTAAAATCAAGGCATTTCAATTGCATAAATTAATATAAAAGTTTCAAAGAATAAATCAATTACAAATTATGAAAATATTTATTTATAGCACATTGCAACAATGCACAGGATAAAATAAATTAAAATTTAAACTTAAATGTTTAACTAAAATGCACTCATGTGTACATTAAATAATAATGTACAGGCCCTCTGGTCTGCTGAAAGGTTGTAAAATTAAATATGTTCTTTCATAAAAACAAAGTGCATTCAGAACAAGTGCAACTGCTAAAAGATACAATACAACATCACTGCGAAACTTCCTGCCTTTTCAAAAACGTCCGCCACAGACGGAGTGCGCATGCTCGGAGGGGTTTTGCTTTTCTGTGCGTTTGCGTTTCTCTCATATTCAGCATAGCGATCGGATGTTTGGATTTCATATTAAACCCGACGTAGAGAAAGTCTTTGCAGACGCACCGCCTCTTGAAATTTCGGCATTACATGTTTTGCAAATCGCTATCCGTGGGTCTTTCTCAGATACACTGAAATACGTCCACACCGCAGACATGTTGTTTTAGACATGCACGTGCAGACCGCGGTTTCTGTTTGCGTCATCGCAACAAACTGTTTCGGCCGTGTTTTTTGATCAAAGTCTTTCGGATGAAAACCGAAAATGCACCTTTGGGCCATTTTCGGCCGAAAATTTTCGGTGGCCATATATCCGGTGCATCCCTAAAGAATAGCATACAAAACCATCATACACATATACTGACATAACAAAGCCGAGCCTAACCGAGGTGACCTAAATGCCATTGACAGAATAGAGCCTAGAGCCGAAAAGAACTTTTTCCCTTCTTCTATTTCTCTCTTTCTTTTCCAAACAAGCTCCTTCAGTCATTATTGGACTTGTGACTCTACTATGCTACAGAGGATTTAAGAGCCGACAGGCGTGCAGCAGGAGTGTAGATCAATCTAATGCTAGCAGGATGAACGTGAATAACAAAGGCGTCTGCTTACTGAACCTGAAGCCACCAGATGACATACTGGGGGGCTTTCTGATTTTCACCAAACTGATAGGTTGTAACAGGATTGTGTAGAGGAGGTATACTGAAAAAAGAATTGCATGAAAGAACTAGGAAAATTCTGTTTTTCATGAGAGCCATGACTAGGAGCAAATTATAGCCTACTTTCACTGAGAGCACAGTGTGAGATAGACTTCAGGGAGTCTAAGACTCCCTGAAGTCCCTGAAAAAAATAGTGAGCGTCTGCCATTTTGTATAAACTACAATCACATTTGATCAATCACTCTGTCTTTCTCTAAAGATAATCCACTAATCTATTAATATATGGTGATATTCAAAGCACACATCAAGAATAAAACTAGCACATCTTACTCAGAATAGATGACACTGTCCTCCTTTATGCACAAAAGTGACTTTGTATGAAAAAGCAGATCAAGCAGAGGATATAACTTATTGGATTTTGTTAGATAAAGAGGATAAACCTCTAGTATATGTTTCGTGAAAGACTGGGAGGCATGAGACACTAAATATAAACCATGCCTGACATTAATTTTTTTTGTGAGATGATTTTTATGTTAACAATAAAATCAACCTGAGAACTGCTGACGTGTATTAAATTGCAATTTTTTTTGTGAATTTGTCAATTTAACACAAACTAAAAGACACTCAGTGAAGTGTATATTTTTGTGTATATTAAGTAACCATAACAATAAGTCCAACGTTCTGATTCATTATTTAGATTCAGTTCTGACATTTGCTGATTATAGGTATAGATTCTTTTTCAACACATAAAAACAATGAATTGGCTCTTTGTATTTAGTTATAGTTTATGTTGAGTGTTGGCCACATACCTAATAATAATTTAATCTTATTGAACCAATCAATATATTCCTATATATGTATATCTCACTGGTCTCCACCTCTTCTTCTTCTTCTTCTTCTTCTTCTTCTTTTGGCTGATCCCATTAGGGGTCCCCACAGCGGATCATCCTTCTCCATACCCCTCTGTTCTCTACATCTGCCTCTTTTAAACCAACTACCTGCATGTCTTCCTTCACCACATCCATGAACCTCCTACTTCCTCTTTTCTTCCTTTCTGGTGGCTCCTTTCTCAGCATTCCCCTATCGATATACCCCATGTCCCTCCTCTGCACATGTCTAAACCATCTCAATCGCGCCTCTTTCACTTTGTCTCTAAAATGCCCTACATGCCTCTAATACCACTCTAATAAACTAATTTCTAATCCTGTCCATCGCCTTTACTCCCAACGAAAACCTCAACATCCTCCAGCTCCACCTCCTGTCTTTTACTCAATGCCACTGTCTTAAAACCATACAACATCGCAGGTCTCACCACAGTCCTATCAACTTTCCCTTTCTCTCTTGCAGATACCCTTTTATCCCAAATCACTCCAGCCACTCTTCTCCACCCACTCCACCCAGCCTGCACTATTTTCTTCACTTCTCTAACACACTCCTTATTACTTTGCACTGTTGACCCCAGTTATCTGAACTCCTCCACCTTCACCACCTCTTCTCCCTGCAACGGCACCACACCACTGCCCTCCCTCTCATTCACACACATGTACTCTGTCTTACTCCTACTGACTTTCATTCCTCTTCTCTCCAGCACGTACCTCCACCGCTTCAGGCTCTTCTCCACCTGCTCCCTACTCTCACCACAAATCACAATATTATCCGCAAACATCACTGGTCTCCACCTATGCCAGCATATACTGTACTTTAGTAGAGTTGTTAGTAATATAGGGTAGGGTAATAGTAGGGTTATCTTATGGTGAGATCCAATAATCTGTGCTCTGATCCTGTCTTTAATCAGCTCTTTGATATAGATCATGTGTATGTAAGTCTTAAAAAATTTGCATTTGATGTACAGCTCTGTCTGTTCAATGTCAAAGAAAAAGACGTGTACTGCCTGAACATCAAGGCTATATTCAGAGTGGAATAATGTGATGTGGTGTGCATATCTAATCATGGCCTAGGCATTTGCAATATGATCCTGACAAAAATTTTTATATTGCAATTATATCTGTACCTTAAATATTTAGAAAAATATGTGAAAGCCATGAGATTATTGCTCTCTCTAAATCGCCTTGAACCATGAATTGGCCACTCTTATAATTCACTCTTATATTCAATGAATTTCACACCACAATGCTACCACTGCTTCTGGGAAAAAAATTTAAATAAGTGCCACTTTTCAAACAGCTGATTAATTAGTGGAAATTATCCTGCAGCATGTTACCATGGTGATGAACCAGGTAAATAAATTAACTGTTATGGAACAAATAAATCCAGAGTTAGAAAGTATCATAAACTTTGATTTATGAAACCTGCCTTTGCTGCATGAAATTATTAATATATAAGAATTTTAAAATATGGGACCTCAAACAAAAGAATATACATCATTGTTTAGTTTTTCAGGATGTAAATCCTTTCATTCTTTATTGAGGTTGGCAAGCAGGAAACTGACATGTTCAGAATGTGACATCAGACAATGAGAATAATGAATAAAGAGTATGCAGTGTTTTAGTTACACAAAACTGACCACAGTTAACAGTAATTTGTGAAAGATGACAGCACTACATGGGTTAAAGTGCTTAGTCATTAACCTAAAGCGATCTCAATTTAATAGATTTGTCTTTAATTGCACAGTTAAATAATTTCTGATTTTATGGGGATTTTTTATTTAACTATCTTAATGAGGTGTATCCAGTGACATGATGGTGTTCTATTATCTAGCATCTAGCTCTAACCATAAACTAATAAACCATTTAATAGCTTTTAGATTTTGTTTGAGGGCAGTAAAATATTCCTGCCATTTTTTATTTCAGTGAAAGCTACAAATCGCTGAATGCCAATGTTTTCTGAAATACAACACTTGTATCAAAGAAGGACTGTGCATTGTCAGGCTTCAGGTATCATTGTAGTGGTTAAATCTGGTAAGTAAAGGTCAAGCATACTTCGGTTTATTTTGCTGAGTAGAGCGTCTCTGCTTAAGAACAGAAAGCTGAAATCTGAAGAGCATGAACCTTAGTATTACAGGATATTTTTTAGCCATTCTGCCACCACATCAGGGCTCTACTGCTGCCTGAGATGTCACTCAAGTGATGTTTGTGTGAAGACAGTTTAACACTGTGCTGCTCTTCTTGCCTCAAAGTGAGAACTAAATAAGATCATTACTTACAGATCTTTGACAGAGTGTTACAAATAATTACACAAAGTTTATTATGCATATTATAAGAAGGGTAGGCAAACCCTCTTAACACAGCATCCAGACTGGAGTAAAGATTTGAAATGTAATTATGCTAGATGAGCAGATGTACTGAATCTGTTGATGAATCCCTATGGGAAAATGGATGAATGATGGGAGACCAGGAGAAAGTAGTGGGTATGTTTGTGTCTGTGTGTCTTTTAAACATAAGCTTGTGTGGATACCTAGGTGTACATTGTACCATTAGAATTTCATTATTAGGACAGGCATCCCAATAGCCAGCACCCTCCAGGACTTGAAAGGGAATAGCAAGGACTTTGAAATGTCTGCCCCCTGAGCCTTTCGCACAGTCACTAAACATCACCTGTCAATCATACAACACACATGGGAAAACCTGAGAACTTTTACATCTGCCCAACAGTGCAGGAATTATGTTGAGTAAAGTAGTATGAAATGTAACAGTTCCCTTTAGAATAAACAAAAAGCATATATTACCCACCATTCGGCTGAAAACACATCCACTTCAAAAACAGAGGCACTGTGGCTTATCTTCTCACACAGCATATAAATAGTTTATTTTTTTATATAAATGCTTGATAAGAATCCATCCTGCTTACTATCTCTGGTTGCTAAGGATTGTTATATTTAGTTTCACATGAAACTAAATGTTTATGGTAATAAATGTAAAATATTCTGCACAAACTGTACATTTGCAGATACATCATTGTTTATCAAACCACTGTGCTGCATTATATTTTATTACTTATGTATTTCCTTGTGAAGTGTTCTGTGATTGGATCTAGAAAAGTGCTCTATAAATGAAGATTTGCTTGCTAAGTTGCTGACCAAAATACTCAGAGAAATTATCTCATCTGTTACCAGTCTGAGCAGAAATGCCATGTGCTAGTAGATTCCCAGCTGGAGGCATGAAAGAGATAAGGGAGAGCCACAGGAGGGATGTAGTCAATTCATCCAGACAATACAGTGCACAGTCCAGATGACAGAAAATGAAACTCACACAAATACCCAACTTATTAATCATATAATAATTGTCTCTATGATTGTTGTCCATTATAGCACAGGATTTATAGCAAATTAAGAAATTATTGAAATGACCTGCCACTTATTCATCTGCTTAATCATCTGTATGTGTTGTAAGGATGTTCTGTTACTAAACCAATGAATCAGTGTATAATAGTGTACAAAATAATGCACTAGCTTTGTGGCTCAAGAGGCAACACTTTATTACCACTTTTGATATTGTTAGACCAAAATTGCCTTCTGATTATTTTCAATATAATTGTCTGATCGGTATACCATTCCCAATACAAAGTGCCTGTGTGAAAACATAAAATACAACTAAGAAAGTCTACAGAACAGCTAGCATGTTCCTGTCTGCACTGGCCCATTCAGATACCGATATGAGTGACTTTGTATGCCCAAAGTACACCTTGCTTCTGTTCTATTCACCATTGTTATCTCTGAACAGTGGGTTGGCATATGAGCAGGCTTGCTCTACTCTATGGCTTGAATCTGTAAAGCATTTTCCTCCCAGTGTTGATGGGGAACCCTCTCTGCTGTCTGAGCCTGACCTATTATTCTGCCCTGACTAATTCCTCATGTTATTACAGAACTTGAAGGCAGCAGCAGAATACAAATGCACTGAAGCATCCTTTGAGTGTGCGATGAGGAATCACTGGAATCCGGTGTCCAACAACAGCAAATGTACGAGGGAAATAAAATGGGTAAAGAATTTTTCAAAATACGATAAAAAATTTTGTTTTGTGTCTATCTTTAAACATTGCCTATAAAACAAGGTAATATATTTACAGTCATAGAAAGGTGAAGAGCACCAAGAGAAGACAGGGGAGAAAAAAAGAAAGACAGACAAATTTAGCAGAGGATGAAACTGTTAGTCAGCTCTAAAGAACACAAGACCAGCTGTCCTCTCTTTTAAAACAGGAGAGACAAGTGGGACAAAAGAAAAACAGCTTGTTTCTGTTCATTAATTAACCCCAGTCAGTAACATATCAGAACATATAAGAACAAAATGAGGTGTCATTTACTTGACATAAAGATACTGTCTACTCTCACATGATCTACTTAGAGTAGTGGCAGACCTTGAATGGTTCTGTTTTGCAGACAGGAATTTAAAATACAAATTTCCCACTACACATTTAAATGCAGTCTGCTAGGGCTCTGTCTGACAGGCATTCACTACTTAGTCCTTTGGGCTAAAAAAACATCAGTCCTGTTATTTAACAAAATAAAAGTAGGTGTCTAAAAATATTCACCATTTAAACAATACAGAAATAATTCATATTCAATACTTATCAGTTTGCCATTATATCCATATTTATCTATGTAATCTATTTCTCTTGTAAATCAATTTTGATGGTTACATTTACATGCAAAGAATTCTGTTTAAATTAGTTCAGGCGATATAACATGTAATAATGGAATTAGGATGCCAACTAAACATCAAGCCTTCTCACCAGACAGCAATGCCTTACCTCACTAATGCTCGTGGCGGAATTAGCAGAAGTTCAAACAGCTACATTCAACAATACATTTAACAGTTTCGACATAAGAGTCAAAGATGTTTTAGGCAAGCACATATGGGTTTATAGTGGATATATAGTGTATCTCAAGAACAAATATTTTGACATTAATCTATGTTAAATGGATTTATACTAGTCAGAAAGTCAGCATAGGCTGTCATTTTTTTTCTTTGGAAATGTATTTTTGTTCCTCACTGCCAATGTTCATTTCTTTTGTTTCATTTTTTTCAAGAGTGTGTGTGTGTGTGTGTGTGTGTGTGTGTGTGTGTGTGTGTGTGTGTGTGTGTGTGTGTGTGTGTGTGTGTGTGTGCTAAATAGTTTAGAGCTTATTCAAAAATGCTTTACATTTTTAAGCACTACAAAATAGTTTTATTGAAAAAAAAATTATATTAATAGTGTTACTTTAGGAAACTACTCAGAAAGCTCTAGCTGATAGTCGAAATGTTCTTTTGATGAAAAGCAAAAATACAAGTATTCCATCTATTGCATTGAGCTATAGTTTGTTGTCTCAGATGCAGTTTCTAAAAAGCTCAGCTTACGGGTTGTTAACCAATCAATTCCTTCAAAACTAAATCGATTGGTTATTTTGCACATAATCTGCAGGTGCTCGAGGGGGGTGGGGATCCTGAGGAAAACCAGGGGAGATAGAATAGCAAAAGGAGTGAACTGTAATTACATTTAAAATACAGGTATTTTTTTTTAGAAATAGCTTCTTTCGCGGTGGCTGCTCAAGTGGAATCAGCATGGTATATAATAATAATAATATATATATATATATATATATACAGTGTGTGTCTGCCAAAATTGTGTGTGGTATGCTGGATTTTGACATTGTCTATTTCAGAATATCCTAAAATGACAGACCCCAAAAGAGAAACATTTTGCACATTTTGTTGAACTAAGCTTTTTTTTTGTAAAGTTACACATAAACAACATACATAAATATAAAAGCTGCATTTGCACAAAAAAAAAGTGTATACAAGTGTTCTAAATGCATTCTTTGAAAACATAATAAAAATTGGAATTTTTTTAGTCATTTTACTGAACAGGGGCAGTGGGGGCTGAAATGAACCCTGGCACTCAAATCCACTGCTCCAGCTTAGCTTGCAAGAAAATCTAGAAATGTCAGCATCAACACATTTTGGCTGTTCTCAGAGGTCCAATGGGAATGTAGAGAGCTAGAACATCTGAAAGAAGATCATTTGCAGTGACCCAAAGATTACAATTGTTTATTTCTGTATTTGAGTTTCACCATTGAATGTCAAATGTTTAATGCTTTTAAGAGTGTTAGTGAAAAAGACCACAAAATTGATATGGCCTATTACGTTTGTATCAGAATCAGAATACTTTATTGATCACATAGAGAAATTGTCATAAACTGTATTTCATAAACTATAATGCAGGTGTATGAACACCAATGAGTTAGCTTTTTAGTAACAGCCACAAGGATTGTTTCTGTTTATTGCTCAGATATCAGAATGGTTTGGATATAGGTGTTCTGGGCAAGAAAGTGATTGTGTATTACATATACAAAACATTCAGATAGAAAGGATATATATACACAGAATATATTTTGATGATGTTTGTGAGGATTTTTTTAAGACAATCTTTTCTATGTTGAATGCACTTGATATATGACCAGATGTTAAAGTGCTGTATACAGTACAAAAATGATGAAGATAAGGTAATGAAAACCAAGGCAGCTCATCTTTTTGTACGAATCTTTTCTTCTCATGGATTTATTCACCATTTATATCACCATTGCTGGCCACTATTTATGCAGTATTTCCCAGTTGTAAAAAAACTAATAAAGTATAGCGTTTTAGAAAAGTGAATTGTCATGCACTTGAGTATGCTCAATGGTTCATTAAGCTTTGCTGCATTTGATAAGCTCATTAATCAAAGTTATTAACCTTTATTTGTGCTAGCTAGCAGATCCAAGAGCTCCACTCATCAATAATGCTGAACAGCTTTAATCATCAATCTTGGCAAACAGATCTGTTAAAGGGAAATCTCTGACCTTTTTATCCCCAGATAAAATGTTGGTCTATTTGTAATCTGGCTGTACTAGCATGTGAGTTTTTACAATTTATATATTTAAAAAGCCTGTCCAAAAAATCCAATATACTTCATTGTTTAATCATATTTACCTTGCTTTCAATAAATGCTAAATATTAGGCTGAACAAATTTAACAAAGTGTATTTTGCATCACTATCGTGTGTTTGGATTGAAGCTTTACATACATAGTAAGGACTGATCAGGAATAAAAGTGGTTTGTTTCAACAGTTTTTCCCTTAGTTCTTCACCCGTGTCATTATTCTTTCAACCTAATCATCTCTTGTTCTGCTAGCACTTTGTCCTGTTTGTGCATAGGATGATAATTAATGTTCCAACTTGTGTATACAAGTGGACAAGTGAGTGAACAAAAGCCTACACTGCCTCTATCAACACTTGTATCACTGCCCTCAGACTTACCAGTAACCCACTTCTAGCCTGATATAATGTCCATCGGTGACTCAGTGAACCATGTGACCCATTTAGAAGTTTTAGAGACTGTGAAGGGGGAAGCCTTTTCTATGACCTCAAACAAAAGGTCAGCATTGCCACTCATCAGCAGTGCTCTAGGCTTACACAAGCAGGTGCCCATTTAGCTGGCAAAATGTCATCTGTTGTATGTAGAGAGGGGAAAAGCTTGCAATAGGAATGCTTTGTATTGTATGTATTGGGTCACTTCCTCAAAAAAACAATGTTTTAGCAGGAGCAGAAAACACACTCACTGAAGCAGCATACGTCATTAGTCAGAGGACTAGCATTTTCTTTGCATTTCTACAGCTGAAAGCAGTTCTGAATCGGTGCGTCAACAAATACAAGTCATCGAGGAAAGTACATTAGCAATCAAATGTCTTCTGTTCTGCTTGCCTAACAGAAGCAGTATTGTTTGGTAAACTAATGCCATTGAACGGTGCACATAACTTATTTCTTTCCTTCTTCTCACTTTTTTGATGTCTTTGACTGCTCACTGCCTTCTCCATATTCCAAATTTACACAGCAATGTGGCAGCAGGGTGGCAAAGCAAATAGTGTTGACTCATAGCTCCAGGGTGCCAGATTCATTCCTTGGCTCAGATTGCTTTGTTTTTTCATGGTCTCCTGTTGTGTGAATGGATTTCATTATGGTGTCATAGTCAGGTGTCCACAGACTTTCAAACAACACTCCTTTCTTCTTCTTCTTCTTCTTCTTCTTCTTCTTCTTCTTCTTCTTTTTCAATTTTTTTCTACTCCTTGTTCTTGTTCCTCTTGTTCTTCTTCCTCTTCTTCTTCTTTTTCTTCTTCCTCTTCTTTTTCCTCTGCATACATATATTAGCACTGACTATATATAGAACACTACAGGAGGCAAATTAGGAAACATTGTCTTTTATGGATTTTTGGCAAATGCAGAATTAAAGAAAACATCATGTCAAGTCAAGTAGCCTTTATTGTCATTTTAACCATATAAAGTGCAGTTCACAGTGAAACAGATATGATATGAAACAGAGGCATGACATGCATGGTCAAGCAAATAATCATTACATATAACTGTAAAAAAATATATATTTTTCAGTACTGAGAAATATCTGATGAGTGCTTAAACATCTGATGTTCTGATATAAGGATATCAGAAAATGCCAGGCCAGACTGAAAGTTTCTAAGCTTCTGTTGTAGATAGTAAGGTCTACACAGAAAGTGAAAAATAACAAATATGGAATTTAAAGATAGATAAGAGGCAAGCAAGATGGCTTTGGAGTAAGTAGGAAATAGGTTTGGAAGCAATCCAAGCTAATGAGGGCCAGGACCAAGTCTTAAGCTACAATTTGTTTTAGTGATGAATCAATAATTCTATAACCTGTTGTGACTGTTCCTTTGTTAAAACAACCTCCCAAAGTAGTCAACGCTGCTCGTCATGGTTAAGTAGTGGAAGGTCTGGAAGTGGAATGTACTGCTTAATATGCCTTTCAGTTATTTACAAATTACAGCTGTGAAGCAATATTTGTACACTATCTTTTTAATTGATGAACATTACCCAAACCTCGTTTTTCCATGTTTTTCCATGTTTTGCATTGCATTTGTTGCCAATATTTGCATGAGACAAACACTCCGAGTGAGCAGTCCAAAATATTTTAGCATCTTCTTTGATAAGAAAGTTAATATGTACCAGTGTCCTGGTCCACTCAGGGTTCTAAAAGACTAAAAGACTACGTTCCTAATTATTATGAATCTAAGCAGGTAGGAACTGGTATGATACTCATACAAACTGAATACTGTTTCAAAATGAAATTTTAGGATAGTGCTAGTCTCATCAGCAATATAGAGCAGCTACTGCAAACATTTTCATTACTCTACAGTTGTCCACAGTTGTGGGTCAGTACCAGAGCCACAAGGTTACTGAAGTCATGTCCATCACTGCACTGCAGAAGCTGTGGAAGACTTAATTTGCTTGGGAACGACGATCACAGCCGCATCCTGCTATTTAGAAGTAATAGAAAGTGTGTGTGGGTGTTGGTAGGGGCTAGTAAGCCACTCTGTTTGATCCACAGCCCTTATCATATTGAGAGTTCATGTCAGATACAAATAAAAGAGATCAATATACATCATACAATTCATAATCTCTATGTATTGCATTGAGTTACTTTCAAATCATTTAAATTCACTGCTAAAACACAGTTACAATCATGTGGGTGTTCGGAATTTAAAATGTAATAGAAGTTTGATATATTGTAGACATTTACAAGGTTCAAGGTTCTTTTGAAGGTTTTTACATCAATTTCTAGCTTCTGCATAGAATCCTTACACATGTAGTAAAGAGTGATGAGGAATAAAGTTGGTATTCACATATACTGTATAAGGAAATCTTGCTTTGTTCTTCTTTGTGCTTTGTTTAGGAAAATTTTATGTATTATTTTACAATTACCCTTTGCAAATATTTGGCACTCTATCTATCTATCTATCTATCTATCTATCTATCTATCTATCTATCTATCTATCTATCTATCTATCTATCTATCTATCTATCTATCTATCTATCTATCTATCTATCTATCTATCTATCTATCTATCTATCTATCGAAACGTTTTTTTTCCCCCTTTATATAAAAATAATTTCCTTTTGGTTGCTTTGGTTAATGATGCAGGTGGAATAGGACAAAACTCAGTGTGTGTATGTGTGTGCATGTGCAAGAAAGTAAGAAGGAGATAGAGATACAGATATATCTTCAGTCAGACACCAAGATTAGTACCAAGATGGCTCCCTGACATGGACTTAGCAGTAGTGCCAGGGCCAGAGCACCAGTGTGTGTAAATCAGTGTGAACTCTTTAAAGGCCTTGATATGTTCGTTTATACAAATATATATAATAATTAAGCCCAGATGCAACCATCTGGTGTATTTGCTCTAATTAGTTGATAGCCGATGAATGATAAAAGCTAGCACTTCTTCGCAAGCAGAGACACCTATTCGCATTTCTAACTGGAATTCAAATACGAAATAAAAAATAATACTAGTATGATGAATATGGTTCAAAGATCTATTGATGTTCCCTGGGTATCTGCATGTCTAACGCTTCTCACTTTCTGTTTTGCTTTTCTGTTTCATTTATTGTCCTTTTTCTTCCCCTACACAGATGGTGCCCTGGCTTCCTGTCTAGTGCTCCAGGGATTATGAAAACAGCCGCTATTGCTGGTACTATAGCTCCCTGGCACTGTTTTTAGTTTCCTGGAGGAGAAGAAATTATAAGATTGGCAGGAGAAGTGGCAGAGGATCTCACTTGAAATCGATTTCATTAAGATGAAGAGAGAGCTTGAATGACACCTATTCATCTTCTGAATGTGTGCTCCAGATTTCGGAGTTGCTCATCTTTGCCTGAAACCTGCTGTCCTTCACTTTTCAACAGCATAGATAACAGTGACAAGTTTGAACTATTGATAGAGCACTAATTTTGATAAATTAGCCCAGATTTTCCTATGGCATTTTAAGAACAAGAGACTAGCTTATATATCGAGTTCCTGAAACATAAACATTATGTCATCAACACAGTGATCTCATTTTCTCCCACAAAAGCTTGAAAATGGAGGGCATAATAAGAAATGTGGAAAAAATATTTGAAGAGAAAATCATATTGTTGAATTGCTTTTCTCTGGGCTCTTCTCTCACACTCTCACACACACATACAGACAATCATTTCTCAGTTCCTTGCCCTAATTGACACTGTGCTATATGCGTTATACCAAGAGATGTGGATTTTATTGTCTTTGTGCTTTCAGAGGCAAATAAAAACCCCTAATCTTTACACATACAGTAACCCGAGCTCCCTGCTTATTTGTCCTATAGGCAATGGTTGCCAGGTTGCAATATGATCCAGTCAAGGCAGTTTTTATATGCAAAATTCTATAGTAACCAAACACAATAAGTTAAGCTCTCAGAAATTTTGAAAAGTTATTGTGATAATTTTTACTGCACATGCATGAGTTCTTCTTGATTGTTCATCCATTAATAAGACCTCATTTCTCCAATGGGTATGAACTTGATAAGCATCTAACTTTCTAGTAAGTCTCACACAATAAATACCACATAACAAAAAATAAATATGCTCATAATATATGCTCATAAAATAATTATGCTCAGCATATTTGATGCAGTATGAATCAATATATGATACTGTCTGTATTAAGCTTGCCAATGTCATGTTATGTATTTGTCCTGAAGCCTAAGCTATGATTTCCGTATTTCAGTTCCTTGTTTTATGCTTGAATTTGACCAGATTTAACCCATTGCTATTATATTTAAGATTTTGATCATGCAGTTGCTTGTACTACCTTGTCTTCCTGTCAGTGGTGGGCCGTGGATTTTGTAGCTGGGCCTTCAGTGAGGATTTACCCCACTTAATCTACCTCTTAATACCACCACTATCACATTGCAATTATATAAATCATAAATACTATACAAAAACACAATACAACAAAAGGTGGCATTACAGAGAGAGGGGCATTTCGCATGGAGGGTGAATACTATTTTACTAAAGCAAGAATCCCAGTTAAAACAACTCCAAACCTCTACACTACCACCGCAACTGTGCACCTACATCATCTGGAGCAGTTCAGAATCAATATTCATCTTATAACATGACTAAAACATAAAAATTGTAATTAAATACAACCTACTCACCAGAGATGCAGACTCATAATTTGCACCGCTCCTCAGAGGCTGTAAGCCAGTGGTACCGCTCAAATTCACTGGTCTGGAAGTGGTGAACAAACCCTTTCCCGGGCTGAGACAAGCTAGCTAGCTTCGGGGTTAGCCGACCTCTCCTTACGATGTCTAGCTTTTCTTGAAAATTGATTTTTAAGTATGTCTGAGACCAAATAAATTTCTCTTCCTCCGTAGGCATAAAAAAGTCTAACCCAGATGTATTCATGTGTGCAGAGAGCTACAGACATGTTTGCCAGTCAAACTTGGCTGTAACGGTTTCCCTCTGACCAACCAATCAGAGGAAAAATTCTGACGCTATTCTGAAAGAGCCAGCAGAACAGACTTTGCAGGCCCTGGGCAGATTGGACAAAAAAATTGACATCCACATACACGTACTGGAAGCAGTGCAGCCAAAAGAAACGCTACAAAATGAAGATAAACTGTTGGGAATAAATTAATACAATTTCATGTAACAAATATTAGAATTTATGTTGTAAATGTAGGTCAGTGCTTCTGATAGTGTTTAGGTCAGCAGAGAAAGCTTTGCTGGCCTTGACCGCCCGCCACTGCTTCCTGTGTTTTGACTCCTGCTGATGAGCGATGATTAGGATTTTCTGGATTCTTCTTATTAACGGCATGATGCAGATTCAAATAACAATACTTAACCTTGAAGATGCTAATTATCCTGAGTCATTCAGTGAGGAACTTTGTGCCAGCATAAAACAATGAATGTCACATTTCTGCTTAATTGGGCTATTCTTGCCTTAATGACCTACCTTATCTTCTTCATAAATGAGAGCAAACAGGAGTGACGATTCTTGTCCAATTAATGAATACAAAAATCAACCACAGGTCATAAACAGAACCAGCACTGTTCTCAGATACTAGGTTATTAGTAATAACCATCTAATACCTCTTGTTCAACAAAGGGCAGTTGGTTGTATATATTTGTATGTATGTATATATGTATATATGGTTTCTAAGTGTGAAAATGAAATCAAATGATCTGTAACTTAGTGGCATCTTCTAACCGAAAACTCCTAACAACATAGCATAAATACAGCAGTTAAATAATTGTTATTGGCTTATTTTTTTTTTATAATTAATGTAAATACTTTTTTTTTTAACCACAATGTTTGCATTCCTGTTCACATGCTTAATTTATCTGAATCTGCCTCATAGTCAATACATGTAGTGTTGCAGTAGCTGAGTCATCAAGATAAGCACAGGGAGATTAAAGCTGTCATAAGAATGGACTTCTAACTGAAGGTTATATTAAGTAACCTGAAAATACAGAGTACACTGGGCTAATTATCAAGCTCTACAAAAAAGGTAACCGCAAAGCTCTAAACCTGCTTTGTACCTCTGTTGAAATACATTAAACAAAAGGTAAAGGCCCATCTAATTACAGCCCCTTTGGAAAGAACTTTTGAGATATAAGCCAATTACATTAAATAAATGAATAAGAAACCAGGGATGGATATGTACGATATCACTTAGAGACTGGCGAGAAGGAAAGAAAGACAAAAAGGGGAAATCAAAAATGCTTACAAAAAAACTTTTTTTCCAACACATTTTTTAACTAACTGTAGCTGCCTCTAATGCCCATCAAATATAGGATTGGGGGAAAAGTTGCATAGTGTTACTTTGATCTCCATAGTGTATTTACTTTGCAGCAGATTATTCACCACAATAGTTTATGCTTTTACACCTTGTCTGTCAACATGTGCCCCTGAAGGCATCTTTATTATATATAAGTCCATGTCTTGTTTCTTACACGGCATCTCCTTTATCCCTTACCTTGTTTCCTTTCCACATGTTTTAGCTCCTTTCCCAAAGGAACTACGGAAAGGATGCTTAGAAATGAGGACAAGAAGAAATTAATATATAAAATGAGACTTGTGCATTTATGCATTATGTTACTGTGTCAATCTGCTCACCTATATTAAACAACACAGCTACCCCTACAAAACAGCCATTAGGGCAGGACCCAGAATTAATCTTGATGCTTTAGCCTAAATAAGAATTTTCTCATTACCTGTCTTCTCATGTGGCTCATAAACGACTGTTGGACATATTTAAAATTACTTGCACCCAAAAACTTTTGTTTCTGCACACATGTAGCATATATTTAAATAAGAAAAATGTTTAATTTAATAGAACTAGTTTTTTTAAGAGACCAGCTTTGGCAATATATCAAAGGCTACAAAAACGGAAATAGATCAAATAAAAAAATTCTCAATATGAGACATATGTGTAGCATCAATTAAGAACTCAAATTTTTCAAGAACTGCATCCTAAAAATGGCTAGATTCCACCGATTTCTAGAAGACATCAGCTTAAAAAAATTAACCCAGCCATTAGGGTTGAACAAACCAGTGCACTCTTAGTGCCGGTCCCAAGCCTGGATAAATGGGGAGGATTGCATTAGGTAGGGCATCCAGCCTAAAACATATACAAATATACAAATATGTGCCAAATCAAATATACTTAACAAAATTCTTACGTTTGGCCTTGCCTTCTTACCCCGTACCTTCACAAAATGTATATATTCTCAACAACATCGACAATTGGTTGATCTTAGCTCAATCACAGCAGTTGGCGGTCCCGCATCGAGATGTTGTTCTCGCCCACATAAAGGTGTTTCGGCTGAATACCGGGAAGAGTGTGCTTTCTCCATAACAGAGAACCACCTATCTCGGTGTCATATGGGATTTGACTACTTTGCGCACGCAGCTTTTCAGTTCCAGAAACTGCTAGGGCTTATGCCAGCTACATTGGCTTATCAACTGCCTAGAGACGCTGGCTGTGCTTTTAGCAGGTTTGGGAAAAGCCTAGGTGGATCTGTTCACGTCTCGTGAGACGTTGCCCTGTCCCCTCTGGTTCTGCCTTACTTCTCCAGCCCCAGCGGGCTCAGGAGTGGCCGAGGCTGCGTTTTGGGAGCTCTGTCTGAGCCCCCTTCGAGCCTCTTGCTGAGGCATCTTGGAGGCACCTTTCCATCTAGACTGCATTCTTGGCCATCTGCTCTATCAAGAAAGTAGGGTACTTGCAGGCCCTTTCTGTGGCCAGGAGTTAACCCCAGGTTTGGCAAGTGCCTCCCTGTACCCCCATAGGTGTTAGATCCTTTGTCGTCCTACGACCAGTAAGATTCCTCCTCTGTTTCAGGCCACAGACCAGAAAAAAATGAACCGGCTCTGTGCATGCACTGGACACCAACATCCACAGGATGAATCCTTGGAGGAAGATCGATCAGCTGCTCATCTGCTACGACCCTCCCAGGAGAGGCCTCCTTACTAATAAGCAGACTCTGAGCAGGTGGATTGTTGATGCCATCACATCATCTTTTGAGTCCTCTGGTCTCCCAACTCCTTTCGGGGTCAGAGCTCACTCCACTTTTTTTTTTTGAGGCAGTGTGGCTGCCTCAAAAGCTTGGTCCTCTAGAGTTCCCCTACAAGACATATGCAACGCTGCGGGTTGGTCCACCCCTCAGACCTTTGTGCCTTTCTATAACCTGAACCGCAGTGCCACTCCTGGCCCCTCTGGCCTCCTCTAGCTGTGTTTGACAGATACACTCTAGGCAGGGACTGGTCAGTCTGTCGTGATTGGACACTCGTTTCCGCTCGAGTTCCTGTATGTAACCCTAGTTCCCTGAGAATGAGACGCTGCATCTCAATGCCACACCTTCAGCTTCCCTGCAGCGCTACCTTCTCCCTTACAGAAGCTGGCACTCGCCTTACTCCATATGCATTTTATACTTCCTGGTCGTGATGTTACCCTGGCGGTGACGGCCAGTGTTAAATTTTTGACTGATTGCACACATTATTTCACACTCGGGCGCATTCCCGAAGCGTTTCGACGCAGCGTCTCGTTCCCTCAGGAAACTAGGGTTACATATGTAACCTAGATACGGTTGTATGGTTTAGAGACTAGTTGACAGGCGTTGACTAAAAGACAGGAGGTGGAGCTGGAGGTAGCAAAGCTGAAGATGCTGAGATTTTTTTTGGGAGTGATGGGGATGGACAAGATCAGAAATTAGTTTATTAGAGGGACCGCACATCTGGGGCGTTTTGGAGTCAAAGCTAAAGAGGTGCGATTTGCAGTGGAGAGACATGGGGTATGTTGGAAGGAGAATGCTAAGAATCGAGCCACCAGGATGAAGGAAAAGGGGAAGGCCAGGAAGGAGGTTTATGTATGGGGTGAGGGAAGACAAGCAGGTAGTTGGTTTGAAAGAGGCAGATGCAAAGAACAGAGTAATATGGAGACGGATGATCCGCTATGGCGACCCCTAAAGGGAGCAGCTAAAAGAAGAAGAAGAAGAAGAAGATCAGCTTAAAAAAATTCTAAAGAAAGATAAAATTAAAGTTTTGAAATGCACCCCAGAGACATTAAAAACAAATGTCTTTGAGAAAACCAAGGACAAATACCACTGGCACTGAGCATCCACCATTCAATGCTGTCTATTTGTTGAGTAATGATGGCGAAGCCCACAAACACAGTGACATACTACGTAAGGCACAATAATGCTTTCATGTTCTAATGGGATACCCTACTGTTATTAATCACAGCATTCACAAACACTTTAAGCCTTAAGTGAGCCTTTTAATGATATAAAAAATAACCTAGAAAGAGCAGCAGCATTTCACAATACACTTTACTAGTACCTTACCTTCAAACAATCCTTGTCATAATGACACTACAAAGAACATCAGCACATCAGAGATATACCACAAGCACCAATATTTTTGTTTGTATTCAGAAAACTAACAGAATATTTTCATATTAAACACACACACTATTGTTAATGTGGACAGAGCACCAGTCTAATTTTATAATGTGCCTTATTTTGGTCAAACATGGAAAATTTCATTGCTTTATTATTACGTGTTTTTATTTAAATGCTTTTTTTTTCTTAAATGAGTGAATGTCATGCACTCACTAATAGTCTTTTTATTGGTGTAGAATTTCTTTTTTGCAAAGATTGAGATAATATTTTAAACCATAACAAATGTTATATTATTATATAATGTTATAAATGTTATAAAGAATTTATGCCTGTAGACATTAAACGAGGTAAAGAAATCACCAATCTCAATCAGTTTTTACGTACTATGAACCTATTTATATAACTGCCATTATCCACTACATAAATATGCTACAGAATATGTCAATAAAGCCATTATGTGCAATGTTTTTGTGACCTTGGGTGACATGTGAGTCCAGTGTAGGTTTCAGTGCCCTTGATTTTTGACAGTATTACTTTTTATTAGGAATTTTTCTAAGATTGCAGAGAATAATATCAGCCATAAGGATATATACAAAACGTCCTGGAGGTTTATGCTCCCAGAGAAATAATACCCACACACTATCTAGGTGGGTAAAATGGTGGTACAGTTGGTATCTTCACCCACTCACAGCTCCAGCTCTATGGTTTTATCCTGAGCGTGTTGTGTTGTGTGTTTTCTAGGTTTATTCCTGCCAAACAAAACCAGAGCCATTGCTCCTCAGAACAGGATGAAGTTGTTCTCCTTGCTACTTCCTTTAAAATTATAAAGCACCACTCATGTAATACTGGTGGAGTAACCAGCAGAATGAAACTTGATCTAATATGCAGCACATAACAGGTCCGTAATCAGAAGCAAAGCCTTGCTTGCAAAATGTGTTAGTATTACATTTGTCAAGAGAATTTCTCAAGAGTTGCTGTAAATTTTTTTATATTCATTAAGAACCATTAGAGGTTGATTTTAATTACACATCTATAAAATAAGTAGGCCATGCATTGGGCTTTTCCATGGGACTCACTCCAAGCTTCATAATGAAATCTATACTTAGATCTTAGCACTGCCTGATGGGCCAAATAATAATATGCACAATCATGCTTTACATATTCTGTACATAATTTCACATACAGTATATGCCGATGGCAGCAGCTCTTGCATGTTTGAACCAGTGGATCTACCTTTGACATTTTTTTCTTTTTTTTTTGTGCCTTAAGGGCATGGAAATATTTAAGAGCAAGTCTTGTCTGATTTCCACACCATCGTGAATTGATTGTAAACTACAACTGTTGATACAGTTTTTGGTGAATTTGCTTATATGCTTGGGTATGAGAACTCCTGGGTGTTTCGGGTGGTACTTTTGCTGTCTTTGAGCTCTTAGGATGCTTGGCATTGCATATTAATTTTGCTGTATTTTCTTCCCAAAGCAGTTAGAATTGTTTAGGATTTAATAAACTAATTTCATTGAACTAAAATCACTTCTTTGCATACAATTAAATTGCCATAGCTACAATCATAACTATATGATCAGTCCTAGCTACAATTGCATGTCATTACACAAATATTAAAAAATATTAAAAACCAGTCTAGAAAATTTGGTGTCAACCAAGTTAAAATTTGCAAAGGAACAACTGTATTTATGTGCAGTTATGATATATGAGAAACATGAAAAAATGAAGGCAACAGAGTGAGAGTCCAAACACAGACAGAAAAACAGTCTAAGGAATGTTGTCAGGACACAGATAAAAAAATTTAATCTAACCATATAATGTATTAACAGATCACATTTATATGTCACACATCAAACATGGAGATATGGGCGCAAGGGTTATTGCACATTTAATGATGAATTAGACTGTTTAGATTAAGATTATGTTGATGCCTTTGTTCGTTTTGCATGGTTAACAATTAACTGATTAACTGGCTAATTGATTCTTTACCTACATAACAACTAAACAGCTTCAATTATAAGCCCATACCTGCAAACACAAATGAGAGGACTGGTTTTGGACACAGTCAGGCAATATTGCTGAATGAATGCATATAGCATAAATATTAAATTTTTTAGTTTTTTGTTAGATATAACAAAAAAGAAAATTTGAGAAATTGAGCCACACCAGAGATGGCAAAAGTGTACACATCCTTCACTTTAGTAGAAGTACAGATACTCATGTTTTAAAAGACTCTGGTAAACGTTGAATGACTGACTATAATTTTTTCCTCAAGTTAAAGATAAGAAGTTTGGGCTCTGACATGTACTTGAGAAAAAAGTAGCCAATTCTACTACCTGTTTTAGTGTCAGGTAGATAAATAAGGACACCAAACGAAACCTTTGCTAGGATTTCACATGGACGGTTAATTAGTTGATACCATAGAAACTGTACCTCTTATAACTTTCATACGGATGAAATCATTAAAGAATATGTTTTGTGAATTGGTGTAAACATTTTGAGCTTTTTATTCATATATTTATTATGACAAGTATTTACTGATATTCAGGTTGTTATATTTATGTCTGTGAAGAGAGATGGCAGAGAGCGCCCCCTGTCTATTTTCTTTCTTTTACAAAAACACAGTATTTTGTTGTTATTATGAGTGTATACTAATAAAAGTAGACCCTTTTTCATATTAAACGATGTATTGCTCTTATCTGTACGATCAAAACAGACATAGTAATTTGAGTTTGTTTCTGCATTATGAGAAAAAAATGCCACAAAACGTGCCGCATGTTTGTCGACCTCAAGAGGGTTAATTGTCGGTTGTGTGCATCATGACGGATTTTGGTGCTTGATTTGAGACTCGGTGCATCAAAAAACAACAAATGTTTACTAATTTTTTATTATCTTAGTAAAGAAAGGATGTTGTGAATAAATGTATGTTGCGCTGCAGCCTTTATTTTCGCCTCTTTTATATTTATTTATTTATATTTTTAATAAAAATGGTCAAACTGACACTGCATTAATCATGCGTTAATAAAATTAGTGCAGTTAAAATGAATTTTTCTTAACGTTATTAACATGTTAATTTTGACATGTTAATGAATTTCTTATGCAAAAACGAGTTAAAAATGTTGTTATCTAATGAATGTATCCAGGCTGAACAGCCACATTATAGAACACAAGCAGAGAAAAGATCATGATGACGTTAACCCCATATTGCTTGTTGCCTTCTGGCCTGCTCATTGTTATCTTTGTAAACTAGAATACATATGTGGTGTGTGAGAGGCAGGAAATTATACCCAGTGATAGATTGAAAAAGCCGTGCAATGACAGGAAATATGTTGATGGGCTGAAAACGGCGTGCAATGAGAGGAAAAAAAATGACATTTCACCAAATAGATTCAAACTAAGGGACTGTTTTGAAAATGTAAGAAGTAGAAAGTACAGATATTTGTGTAAAAATGTAATGAGTGAAAGCAAAACGTTGTCCTAAAAATAAATAGTGAAGAGGTTAAGTGGCTAGGTGCTGCTAATTAAATGCCCTTATTACCAGATCATTAGCCAGTGTGACCACCTCTATAAAAGACAAAGTTTTAGCAGTCAGGGGTCTGGAGCATTAAGGTGAATGCTAACACAATGTCAAGTAGGAAGAACATCAGCAATGATCTTAGCGAAACAACTGTTGCTATTCATCAGTCTGGAAAGGGTTATAAGGCCATTTTCAATCAATTTATTCTAAAATCACTAAGATTGTTCACAAGTAGAAAATATTTAAGCTGTATTCAAGACTGTCCCAGCAAATTCACCCCAATGTCAAACTGCAATGCACAAAGATGTTGAAAGAAATCCAAAAATTACATCTTAGACTTTACAGGGATCAGTTACTCTGGAACAATATCCTTTGGACAGATTAGATCAAAGTGGAGGTGTTTGGCCATAATGCACTGTGCCATGGTTGGTTAAAGCCAAACAAAGCATATTAGCACAAACACCTCATACCAACTACAGCAGTAGAAGGGTAATGATTTTGGCTTGTTTTGCAGCCACAGGACCTGGGACCTTTGCAGTCATTGAGTCTGCCATAAAATCTTCTGTATACTACAGAATTCAAGAGACAAATTTGATACCATCTGTCCAACAGCTAAAGCTTGGCCAAAATTGGGTCAAGCAACAGGACAATGATCCCAAGCACACCAGAAAATCTACAACAGAATGGCAGAAAATGAACAGAATAAAGATGTGAAAGCCAAGTCTGTCACCTAATTCAAATGCTTAAGTCCATACACAAATGACTGGACAACTCAATGAACTGAATCAAGAGACTAATAAAGTTAAACAGAAATAAATTTCTTTAAGTCATTTCTGCTAATAGTGGTTCAACAAGCTAGTGAATAATGTGTACCGGTACTTTCGTGCGTGTTTTTCACACATGGTTTGTTAACTTTGGCTTGATTATCGTAAAAATAATTTATGACTTGGGTGCAATATGTCATGTGTTTTTCATCTGAAGTAGTATTTACCTAATTGTAAAACCTGATAAGGACCAGATTATTATTTTTTATTATGTACTAATACTTAAAACCATAGAATTCACAAAGGGTGCACTTTCATTTTCGTGATTGTATATATGTATGCATTTAGTGTTTAAATACTTCTACTGATGAATTTATGATTGGAAATCATTGGAAAAAAATTACAGTTAAATATAATAGCAGCAAAAGTTTCCCCTGAGTGCAATTACACCTGGGGGTTTGGCAGCCAATAATTTTCTCTACACCTCACACAATGTGCTTGATGTGCGAAGTTGCAGAGATGAACTCTACAGATATGGAAGATGTGGCGATTGATTCCGTGGTTGCTGTGTCAAATAAGATCAACAGCTTCTGTGGCAGTACATTTCTCTAGCGGCGGTAGAAAGTACAGATGCTGCAGGGCCTTTGCTATGATTGGGTTAAAGTATCTGTTGCAGTTGAAATTCTGCTTAATGGTGGGGAGAAAGAATAAAATTGAATATCTGACACTCATTGATGTTTGCATTTATTACCATCGATATTATTATTATATTAATCATTTTTTATTCATTATATTTACATTACATTTCATTTGTATTGAAATGTATTTATTTAACATTTCTGAAAATCATGTTTGTCAAGGAAACTACAAGAAAAGTAGATTATATAGTGATATCTGATACTTTACCACAGCAAAAAGCAACAAACATTCAGTGATTGGAAAGCTTATTGCTAAAAAAAAAACCTTTTTCCCCATCCCCACATCATGCCCTTTCCATGTCTGTGATCATTTTAAATGAATTACTGATATAGTTCATTACCCATGTGTTGTTAGATGTGAAAAGACAAGTGAGGAAAGCTCTGATCATTACAATCAGATTCATGCTTCATTTAGCCAAGACCACTTAGGTGTACATGGATTTGAATTCAGTTGTCACTGTGCATTTTATCACAATATAAAAAAAAAGGATTCTACACAGTAAAAACAGAAGTGTTCATTTAACTCCTAAAGAGTTGAAATTGACTCTGTTTCAGATAACATTTGGTCCCACTCGAAATCAGTGTAAAATTTACTCTTTGTTCAGTGTCAAGTTTTTAGAGTTAATTCTACTCAATATTGTGTAAAAAATAACAATGAAATGTGTAAAAGTATTTAACACTGTAGGTTATACACACTGTTAAGAGTAATATAATTACACAGTATAGAGTTAATTTATCTACAATTTTACTTTTTTTTTTAAATGACACTTTTCATTTCTCTAGTGTTTTTAAAAAATATATAAATCATAAGATGCAGTGTTACTGAGTTATAGAACTATCAACTACTATCCAAATAAAAACAAGCACAATAACACTACATCACAGAACTCTCAATTTATTGTAAAAAAAAAAAAAGGCATTTCAATGTCATTGAATTTACATTGCAAACACATTGCCTTGTCTCTGATCGAAACAATACTCCAATGAATTTATTATGCATGAAGTTTTCACACCAAAAACCTATGGAAGGGATGGATTACAAGCCATTTCTTGACAGTGAGCAGTGTGAATATCTTTGGTGCACAAAACAACTTTGGAAGTATCTTCAGAGAATTCTGTCTGAAAATCCTCCTTTTCCGCTAAACAGAACCTGCAACAGTACCTTGCACTGAAAGACTCCACCAGACCAAACAAATTATGCAAACCCAAATGATCCCCAGTAACCTGTACTATAGTGCCACGAACATAACCATTGTATAATGGAATCTCAATACCATCGCTCTCTAACACTTTAATGTCTCAAACAATCTTCAGAATCAACTAAACTGCTTCCACTTATTAAGATGCTTTCTTAAACCAGAAAAACTACCAAAAGAACGTGAGCATCCTTCTTGTCCACACTTCAGAAAAAGAGTCCTGCCTGTACATAGCACATGAATTACTTTAAAGTGCTTAACAAGGTTGTTTGGACTTCCATGGTCACTTTTGCAAAGAAAACACTTCATAGCTTTATCTCAACTAACGCATCATTCTTGCCCGCAACTCTGCAACTCTAGGAGTCTCCTTTGTTTCCCCAATGTCGATGTTATAGATGGTTGTTTGGACAAAAGTGAAAAAGCTGCTCAGGGAAGAACTGTATGACATACCAAAGACATCAAAGAGTTCGTCAAAAGCTCCAACTGAACCTGTTGCCTTGCATGGAAGTGCATGCTTGTCAACCACAATGAAGTAGGAGTGAATGGTGCTCTGTGTGGATCCCTGGGCGAGAAGTTAGGGCTGACTGCTTTGGGTGATGTTGTCTAGATGCTGCTGCTCACTGGTTCCAACCTACAACAAAACACATTCAACAGAATTGTTTTGGTGACTAACTTCCGACAATAGATCAGATCACCTCCAACTCTGTCCATCAAAGGTGATGGAAGATATATTTTAAACAACTTTTAAAGAATTTGTTCACTTTAAAAAATGTTTTTGCTGATAATTTACTCACTACCATGTCATCCAAGATTCATGTCTTTCTTTCTTCAGTCAAAAATATATTAAGGTTTTTGAGGAAAACATTCCAGGATTTTTCGCTATATAATGAACTTCCATGGTGACCAACGGTTTAAGGTTGTAAATGAAGGGTCAAATGTCTGTCTCATTGTAGCTTCAAAGACTCAACAATAAGGGTATTATAAAGAGAAACGATCGGCTGTTTTCAAAAATAAAAATAATATACTTTTTAACCACACTTGGATCTTTCTGACGTCATGACGTAATGAGTGGCGCATCTTGAGATTCTACAACACTTTGTGGTATTTTTATTTTGAAAACGACTGATTGTTTTGCTAGATAAGAACCTAATTTCTCTGCTGGGATCATATTGAGACTTTGAAGCTACATTGAGACAGACTTTGAACACTCATTTGAACCCTCAAACCGTTGGTCACCATGGAAGTTCATTATATGGAGAAAAATCCTGGAATGTTTTCCTCAAAAACTTTAATTTATTTTCGACTGAAAAAAGAAAGACATGGACCTCTTGGATGACAAGTGGGTTAGTAAATAATCAGCAAAAAAAAAACAATTATAAGTGAACTAACCCTTTAAGCATACCTTTTGAAATATGATGAGCTGATCTACAGCTTGATACGCAGAAAGCTTTCCCGGCCTCTTTCTACCTTGTGCAGAAGGTGGTAGCAGATGTAGCAGCAGCAAGATGGCAGACATGTCACTGTCCCAGCCTACAAATAAGTAAATAAAAACCTGGTTAACAATATGCCATAGCATAGCATTCAAAATGACAACGTGCACCATTAAGAAAATGTATACTACACACCTACATAACCCACAATAACAAGTAAAACAGTTCCATTCATACCATTCTCAACTTCAGCAGCTGACTCAGCATTGCGCATCAAATCCAAGAGTTCTGTGGTGGGTACAAGTCCATGGCTTTCTTTTATTACTTTTGCTTTAAAGGTGGTTGGCCACTTCTCCAAGAATTTGTTTGCCGTGGCCTCACCAAACAGAAATCTGAAATCTTGTTCTATCTGCAATGTAACACACAGAAGTGATAAGTGATACATAATGCTACATTGGATATTTTGGTGATGCTGTGAATTAAGGTCATACCAGTCCTGGTATGTCCAGAAATAGTGGGAAGACCAAGAAGACATTTGATGATTTGGCTTCATCGTTAAACATTGCTTGCCGATATATGAAGGTCATTTTCATCTTGTCACTGACAGTCTTTTCATTAGCAGAGTGTCTTATAACAGCAATAGCTGCTTTCACATCCTCATCAGATGGCTCTCTGTCAAAGGTGGAGGGCTGACGAACACGACCTGACCCACCAACTTAAGACAAAATAAAATGTTAAAAACTTTCTGTACAATTCACAGGTCACCAATATAATCATGTCACTGATCAGTAAATATACCTTTAGGAGATTTGCTGACTGAGGCACCTCTTTCCTCTGCTGTTTTTCTTTGTATTGTCTTCAATCGCCATGCAGGGTATCCTGAACCACTCTCTAGATCGTAGTAATGTTCCTAAATAATTATAAATACATTTTAAAGGAGTACTATTAACATTTCAAAGAGTGAATATGTGCATAATGTTGCAATAACCTATTTACTTACATATCCATGTTGTGAGTATGGGTCTTCTAGATAGGGAAACAAAGCTACTATCCCCTGTGCATACATCACTCTGACACTTTTGGGGGGGATGTCCTAGCATATGAATTCAAAGTTAAAATCACACTCAAATGACATTGCGCAACACAATTTACATAATTAATATTTGTAAAATAATAACAATGTTTATTTACAGCCCAGCTATATGCTTAATGCTTACCCATGTGTTTCTGTTATCTCAGCAGCAAGTATGTTAATCATCTGTCTTCTGGTGGTATCTGTCAGGGATTTGGTTTTTCCATACTTTTGCATAATTTGTTCACCACCAGGCTTTGATGTTAAGATTTTTTCAATCAACTATAGGTGGAAATATGCTTTCTGTTATTGTTAAACCATATGTAATAATGATATAAAAAAACATTATTATCTAAAGAACACTTTCCATGGTAAAACAACATTCAGATTGGACTTAACAATTTAAGCAACTTGGACTTTCCACCACTTACCGCTTTTGCCTCGTAGTTTATGTGGCGTGGCCTTATAGGCTGGCTTCCTTCGGCAGCGGCTTCTTCTTCAACAGGGTCACACAGCGTGTAATTCAGGATGACGGTGTCATCAGATGTACCCGAGCATGATGATAACTGAGAGGCACCTGTTCATTATGAAATTGGTACAAAATATAGAAACATATTACAAGAAAAAGTTACTGGTATTTTAAGACAATAAATGTTCTCATTCTGGCCTTTAAACTAAACAAAATAATTTGTTAAGTGTCTGAATGAATAATAAGTCCTCCATTGCCCAGCATGATTCTCAGAGTTCCAGGTGACTCCTTCACTATTTCTTCAAAAACCTCCATGTCAACTTCTGTGTCTGACTGGTCATACACCTTAATGTCTGGCTGCATGCTTTCTGGTATGTGGAATTTTAGACACGCTGTTTAAATTTTTTTTATTAAAAGTTCATATTTAAGTTTGTCTCATGTATTCACTAAATGATGAAAGACAAGTATCTGCAGCCAATTTTATGCAACTGAAAAGAAAATGATTATTGACCTAACTAGATATCATAACATAATTGGTTCAAGCTGTATTATTTTGTCATTGTGTGATGTATATGCTATAGCTGTAACCTAATGTACCCAACTTCTTTCAAGAAAGCATCGAATGTCAGCTCAGACAGCTTGACATATTTCTGCTCTTCCCCGAATTGAACACGCAACAGCATTTTGCCCCTGTTAACAAAGAAAATATATATTCAAAATCATAATTTAGGGCTGATTCACCTAAGAGTTACCTATCCATTTCTCTCATCGTTACTTAGATGTTACACTGCAATTACAAATGGCTGCTGAAGAAGACAAGAGTTGTGCTGGTTGAATATAACGTTAATGTATATTCAACCATATAACGAATATTTTCTGCAGCAAATTAAAGCTAGTTAAAGTTAAGAGGCACGGTCTCCAATTAGCTACCAAATAACTGTGCCAAAGTTAGCTAGCTCATTAGCTATTTTAGTTTGAACAGTAACCCGTTAAAATTGTTAAGCCATGTTAAACAAACACGCCATGCAATCAGTGATCTAAGTTATCGTTTTATAAGACCAACATTAACTATCAGATGCATGCTAACATTACCAGTATATATAAAACACCTAGATTAACTTTGCCTGGGAAGCTGAAAAACACATTAGCTAGGAATAGCTATTAACTGTATTAAATCATTCAACTTTACTCCCCAAAGTGTTGAAAATACTCTATCTGGGTTAAAATATCTTTACTCTGAAATATTAACACCCCATTTTTTACTGTGTAAACAGACAAGTGGAATTCTAACTTGCATCCTAATAACTTCTAGCCCTCTTCATGTTCAGATCTTATGAGTCTAATGAATGGCATAGGTATGAAATGAGATAGGCATTTGCAGTTTCCTGTCTGGCATCAATAGATATACCACTGTGTATAGTAAATGTAGTATATCTGTCAAGACTATGTGTCTCCAATTTATTTTAACAATCCAAAAACATTTAGGTAGATGTATTGGCTACACTAAATGTCCCCTAGGTGTAAATGAGTGTTTAAATGTGTGTGTGTGTGTGTGTGTGTGTGTGTGTGTGTGTGTGTGTGTGTGTGTGTGTGTGTGTGTGTGTGTGTGTGTGTGTAAATGGTGAACAGGCTAGTCTAGGAACATTATATGCTCTAGACAAAAGTAGTCTGCAGATTCATACATCTATTCTAGGCTACACATCTAATTATAAGCCTCTCTGGATAAGAGTGTCTGCCTAATGTCATAAATGTAAATGTAAATGTTAACCCAGTGAGATACAATGTCATATATCACTGTAAAGGAGACACATTATTAGCAAAGGCGTGCAGATCCCATGAACATGTAATTAGATTTGTTAACAGGTGACTCCAGAACTAAGCATTCAGTTCAGGAAAATAGTGAGTAAATTTAGAGCAAAGAATAACACTGTGGGTAGTGTGTTGATAAACAGATCAGATTCAAATTTTTTATCCTCTCTTAGATGGTTGATCATTTTAAGCATAGCGTATTATAAATAGCTTGACAAAAAAAAAACATAAAAGAAAAACATAATGCAACTCTAAAATTGAAACAAGCAAACCTGAAAGCAGGGCTGAAAACATATTAAAGTATTTCATTAAAGTATTTTAATTTAGGAATTTTAAACAGTTAACAGTAGGCAGTATTTATTAAGCACAGAAAAATAAGGCTTTAAAAAATCCATTGCTTACTTGTATGAAAACATCAGAAATTACAGCGGTATGGAGTGTATTGGATTTTAAACAAAAAAAAACCAACATTATTATGGAGTAGTAAACCAAAGGTCTCTACATATGGATTTCAAACTGAAGCTGCAATCATGACAAGTAAATATATGTAGTTAAGATCTATCTATCTATTATTGCAGCTCCAGTGTTTACTTTCATTTGTAGATGAGCAAATTACATGACGTGCTCCCAGGAGTGTCAACCTTTCAAACACCAGATCCCACCAAATCTAAAAAAGCATGATTCAGTTGTGTCTGCAAACACATCAAAATTGATTATAATGTGCACTGACTGCATTACAAACAGCCATGGACTCCCAAGGACTGTACTATCAGGTAGGACATCCCATAATAAACTACTTCTTGCTGTAGTCACTGCACTGAGATTCTTGTAAGAGCATCTAAAGAAAAGCATCTTTTAGAGCTAAGCAAGACAGCAAAATAGATCACTTTGATTATACTTGGCTTGATTCCCCTAGATTACAGTGCTATGGATTGGTGACCAGGTTTTGTTACCAGAATACATTATTTACTAAATATTAATAAAATAAATATATGCTTACTCAGTAGGAACTAATTTAAAATAATAACTTTTACTTTCCCTTTACTCTAATATTAGTGTTCAAGCTTAATATTTCAATTTTCACATCAAAATGAAAATCACCAGGTTCTCTAAAGAGGGTCAAAAATATTTTCTACTGCTATAAATGAAGTGTTTTCCATTTAGAAAAAAAAATCCATATAATTCAAACATTTATATTTTAGCTCTTAGTGTCATTCAAAACAGCAAAGCTGTAACAAACAACACCAGTATGAAAGCAGTGGCTTTAAAAATCTACCGTTCTTTTTTTTTTTGTAATAAAAACCAGTTAAATGATGATCGCTAAAGACATCATGTCACTTTAACAAACTGAAATGTTAGCACATTGTTTTTTAAGCAGGAAAAAGAAAAATCCCTGTAGAATAATCTTCAAATACAGAATACCATATAAAATACATTTTATTCATTTAAAACATTTTATTCTAATACAAAAATATTGTTATTTCAGCTAAGAGATACAGCTTACAGTGTTGTAAAACAAAAAGGGGATTGACTGGACAAAATGGTAAAAATGGTCTCTGGATACTTCTGGTGAGAATGAAATAAAGACTCAGCATCTTCCTCTTCATGAACATTCTAGATTTTATGCTCTCACCTCAGCCATTCATTATCGGCTCCTCAACTAAACAGGGGTGAAAAAAAGTAGAACGAAAACAACAAGCTCACCTGTTGGTTTGCCTAAGGTCAAAGTGTCTTAAAATAGTTCAGCAGTCAATAATTGTCAGTTAATCCAAAAGCTGAAGGCTGATGTGTTGCACAGTGTGTGAACAGTGTTAAGACCCAAGGCTGCCTTTTCTTCCTCTCTGTAGGAAAGTACTGACCCAAACACTCAAAAACAGAAATCTCATTTCACTGCACTGTGTGGAAGTGATAGAATATAATAGACATAGAGCTCATTCTTTCTCTGCGAGTTCATTGCCTCCTCAAGTATAACAATTCATCTTGCCAACCTCAAAGAATAATTTCACATCTGTGAATGTGTTTAACCTCTGATGGTAAATGCAGTTCTTTGGAAATTGAAGATGTTTACACAACAGTGTGAGTCTTGATGGGTGACATTCAGAAACTTTTAGTGTTGAATTTGGAAAGAAGTTTAAAGTAAACCTCCCCTATCACACATTTTATATGGGCAAACACCTCACTTTAGCACAAAGCAACCCTGAAAAACATGTTACATATAAATCACAAAAATATTTTAAGTGTACTTTTACAACCAGGTCTAATGAAAATGTACATGTTCAGTGGTTGGCAGTGCTAAGGGTGGTATTTTTGTTTTAGGGCCATGGCTGAGGAAATGTGGCTTGCCTGCAGCGTTCATGAAAGAAAAAAAACCAGCAGCAAATGACGCATTTCTGTTGTTTTCTTTCATTATGGCAGTACTGAAGGACTTAAATTGCCATAACTGTTTATTATGGATTGCAGTGATTACACCTAGAATGAATCGATCATAAGATTTCCCATATACAAGTGCCCCACAGAATTAGGTAGTAAGGGCACTCCATCACTGTGTTTCTCTATGCTTGTGCTTTGCCAGCTAGATAGAATTTGCACACCATGCATAAAGCAATCTCAGTCAACATGCACATAAGAAACAGTGCCAAACACTTGCCAAAATAAAATGCAATAAAAAGCTAAAATAAATGGTGAATAAAACTGGATTATTGACCTTGCATTTTGTGTGCAAAAGCTACACTGTAATCTGTTTGTTAAAAAAATGAGCGTGAACATAGTTGACTAGAATTGAGAACCCTAAACAGGACAATATATATATATATATATATATATATATATATATATATATACAGTAACAGTTAATTAATATTAAGGCTGTCAATTGATTAAAATATTCAATCAAGGTTAATTGCATGATTGTCCTGAGTTAACACACAATTAATCACAAATTAATCGCAATTAATTAAAACTAAATTAAAACTTTTCACAATTTTAATACTCTAATCAACATGGGCATGGGGGGAGTGGTGGCTCCAGCGGTCAAGGCGCTGGGCTACCGATCGGAAGGTCGGGGGTTCAAGCCCCGGTATCGCCAAGCTGCCACTCTTGGGCCCTTGAGCAAGGCCCTTAACCCTCTATGCTCCAGGGGACCCAGGGGAGAAAAATAAATCAAGGACCGTGATGTCGGAGCGACGTGGGGCCGCCTTCCCGTGGGCTCACCACCTGCAGGAGGGACCGTAAGGGACCGGTGCTGAGAGGATTGGGCAGCAGTCGAAGGCGGGGGCCTTGACAGCCTGATCCCTGGACACGGAGAAGTGTCTGGGGAATCTGCTTAGACTGCTGCCCCTGCGACCCGATTTATGGATAAGCGGGAGAAGATGAATGAATGAATGAACATGGGCATGGACAAGTATGGATGCTTTATGCAAATGCATGTTTATTATTAGTGAAACTAAACTTAACATAAAGCATGAAGACAAAAACTTCTTGTAAATGTTTTGAAGTAATTATGGTGTTTTAAATCACATTAATAATAAGGACACTGAACGGAATCTTTGCTATGTTTCCACACGGACGGTTAATGAGGTGATGCCCAAGAAACTGTACCACTTCTTACTTTCATACGGATTACGTTTAAAAAAATATTTGATGTAATTTGATTTAATTAAATGTAGACATTTTGAGCTTTTTATTCATATATTTATTGTCTGTAAGGCAAGTATTAACTGAGATTCAGGTTGCTTTATTTATGTGTCTGTGAAGAGAGATGACAGAGACAGCAGAACGCGCCCCCTGTCTGTTTTATTTATTTTACAAAAGCACAGCGGTTTGTTCTTATTATGGTGTGTGCAAAAAAAGGAGACTCTGTACAGATTCTAACAATGTATTGCTCTTATTTGTACAACAAAAAAAGAGTAATTTAAGTTAGTTTCTGCGTTATGAGGAAAAAATGCCACAATGGGTTGGCGCTTTTGTCAACCCCAGAGGGTTAATTGTGTGCATTATGGTGGATTTTAGTGCTTGATTTGAGACTTGGCCTGTTTTGAAAATGTAAGAAGTAGAAAGTACAGATTATCGTGTAAAAAAGTAGAGTGAAAGTAAAAGTAAAAATAAACAATGAAGTACTGATAAAAAAATCAGTATTTGTACTTTGTACTTCCCACCTCTGCCCTCAATGGACCTACAAAGCCCTAGTTTTAGCATGACAATACACTGTGCAGAAAGTGAGGTCCGTACTGTTTGCCAAGCCAAGGTAACTGAAAATAAAGCTTTTTTTAAACAACAAATTTTTACATACACAATAGTTTGACAAAGGTTTGACAAAAAATATCGCATATTTTTTTCTTTTTTATTCTTTTGAAAGCTCTGTAAATAGTAACTATAATTCATTGCATGCATTCTTTTATTCATTATACATTAGAAGTATTAGAAGAAGTATACTAGAAAAAAGCTTTGGTTGCAGAATCTTAACACCCACACCACATCACCCACATATTTCACTGTAATTTGAGATGATGCAGTCAATTTTCCTCAATGCTGCAGAGGCCCTGGGTAATCCCATCCAATTCACCTACTCTTGAAGATTGTCCTGAATAGGGTGATGGTCTGGTATATACAGTACTGTAAATATAAGAGGCATTCTGGACCCCCATTTTGAATATGCTCTGTGTCTGTGGACAGCTGGGCTTCAGATGCTTCTTCTTCTAGCACACAGTATTGACACACTAAATTGAAAATATTGCTATAAGATACTGGTTACTAAAACTCTATCCTTCCAGCAACTTTTAAATATACATTCATGATTAAGATTAAACTTAAAGTAACCCTGAAAAAAACATAAAATCTATTTAAAATAAATGTATAATCAATATATTATGCATGAATACAAAAGACTGCTAATATAATCATGATCCTGGCTGATAATAGATACTATTGCAATGTGATTCAAAGAGCAGCAATATGCTGGGCACCTTTCGGAAATTATAATAATAATAACAGCTTCCTCAGTCATACTGGTTAGTAATGTGTAGATGCAGGTTAGGGCCCTGCTGGGTAAATTTGGGTTACACTGTGTTCAAATCGGTCATACAAAACATTAAGCACCCAGAGAGCCTTCACCAAAACTACAGTGGCAGTTTCAGCACTAACAGCTGCCCAAATTCATTCAAGCAATTCAGCCGAAGAGATCTCTGCAAATAATCCCTGCTTCAGGAACAAACAGATAATCAACAGAAACAAGGCATAACATAAAAGTAAACATAAATTTTTTTTTTTAAATTGTGAGCAACAGTGCTCCAATGGTGGGTACCTCGCAACATCTGAAAACATTTCATTTCACAGTTCATGGAAAAACACTGTTATTGGATATATTATGCAAACAATACGTTGTGGTAAAAATTATTTTCTCACAGTCCAATTGAGACAATTTCAGAAGCGCAATCTATTTTCAGTATTAAAACAGCAGGAAGCATAATTAGTTCCATCTCCTCATTTTGCATAATCTCCTCAAGAAGTGTAAAGAAATTTCGTTAACATAACAAAAACATATTGCCTAAACTGAAGAGACTATAAATATAATTTTCTTTTTTATTTGGGCATTTAGTGCATGAGGAATACCACTAGATTGGTCCCCACATGCCTACTCCTCTGTTTTACTCTGATAAATAGATGACTAAATTCTGCAATAGAGGAATATTTTCATCTGCTGGATGAACTGTTTCTCTTAGTAAAAGGGGTTGAAATTGACATTTATGTGTAATATGCTTCTGAAGAGAAAAATTATCTGACTCACAAAGTTATCCAATATTTTCCTATTACTAATGGATGTTTGTTCATAACATTAAAGATACTTTTCACTGAAAACTGCAATGAACTCTATAAGGTTGGCCAGGAACCAAGACATTTAATATAGGCATGTGTTCACTTGCAAGAGTTTATCTTTTGAGAGGCTCTGAAAACATCTTTGAGTAGAGGTCATGCGCTAAAAAAACACCACATATGGCATGCTTTTGTGCTGAAAATGTAGCAACAAACAATGCCCTGAATGTGGTCTTCTTGCAGGTAAAATCAGGGGAATCTGCACCTGAAGTATGGGTCATGCAATCTGTAGAAAAAGACTATGATTCTCTTGCTTGACATGTTACTGGGCAGTAAACATAAAAAAAACATTACCCATATAACTGTTTCAACAATATCATCTAGGACAAGACTTACCTAAAAATATTTTTTTTGCTGAAGGGTGTGCACCATATGTGCCTCACATACATAATAAGGGAAACAAATTTTCACACATTTGTTGAGAAGGTACAGATGCATACTGGTTCTAGTAAACTTTTTTATAAGATGCAAACAGTAAAGGCTATAATAAAAAAATCCAATGGGAACAGATTATGTTGAATCTAATAACTCCAAGTTCAATGAAGCTGAATAGATGTGTTTGGTATCTAGTAAAGCCAACATCATTTCCAACATTAAAATTCATTAATATTTGAACTAACTGAATTTGAAGTAGCTGTCAAGCTAAATCGAAAAAGTAAAAGAGAACTATTCAGCTATTTTTAATAAATATTTATGTCAAACGATAGCTTTTTCAAAACAAAAACAAAATTGGCAGAAATAAATTTTATAAAGCTACTTATAACTGACAATTGAATACTGGAGTTGCAAAAATCAAAGTGCTCTGTTGTTCACTCTCTTGCCACTAGTACAGAAATGTCCAGCTGTACAGTGTGGACTGACAGAGACCTTTTTGTGAAGTATTATCATATGCATCCACTGTCAATGTAAAAGACTTAGGGATAAAGTAAAGACAGCAGGGAGTAAAGCAGAGACTCTGTGCAGCCACCTGCAATCGTTAGCAACTGGGGAATGATTGAAATAACCCATTAAATCATCCTTGAAAATGGTCCATCATGGACCAGATGGGAGGAACCTTTGCTTGCCATTGTAATGGTACTGCAAGCTCTAGAATACACAGGGACTGAGAGGATTCAGCCCTCATTAAACCTATGACAGGATGATAGATTTAACAAATAGCTACATATTTTCTAAAGACCCAGACTCAGCAGCAGTAGTTCAAAATGTTTTAGCAGTTTCTTTTTTAGAATCTCTTAAACCCAAACCACTGTGGGCATATTACAGCAATATATCATACTGCATTATGACTGACATGTGAAGCCTGTGGAGCAGTCAGTGGGAGATCAGGTCATGAAAGAGGTCAATCCACAGGGAGGTCCTTGAAAAAGGTAATTGGGTGAAATTGTTTCATATAATGGACAAATGTCACCTCTCTCTGTAGAACTGCAAAACATGAATACACTTGCTGATGTGTATCAGACACAATATTCTACCAGTTCTTTTATGGCTAATGGAAAATAATTACAGGGAAGCTTGACTGAATAAAATATTGTTTGTACATCATTTAGAAAGGGAAGTTTTCAGATATCTGATTTTCTGATATGATCTTGATTGTATTTTTAGACTTGTTATATCTAATGCAGCAGCTTTCCCCATAAGTGCACAACTACAGTTACAAAGAAACAGTGGCACTTGCTCTCATTTTTCATGCCACTGCTTGTTCTCCAGCCTAGCAACAATGTGACTCCTTGCTCAGTGGGATAACAATTGAGAATCTATATTTGTGCTACTGCCTTAAGCGAATAAATGAGATTGGATTCTAAGCTTAGGCTCATATTCTGAACCCTGCTTATTTGAGAAGGTAAATGTATTCAATTTAAAATATTACTTGCACTAATACACTAAATGCGCTTTAGTGCATGCAGCTGTTACAATGTTTTCGTTGAATACAAGGAGAGGTGAAGTTATAAGTATTTGTTAGACACTCTAGCTCTAGATATTTGCTCTAGATTGAAAGAATGGTTGACATAATGAATTCAATAGAGGATTATATGGATTACATGGTCATTTCTATAAAAAAAAAATTGGTCATTTTTATTGAAAATGTTTTTATTTTTATTGAAAAAAAGCATGAAATGATTCCCTTCAGGACAAATCTGATCAAAGAAACACATTTTCAGTACAGTGCACAGACAGTGTTGATTCAGGCAACAGTTCATCATAGTCCAACACCCAAAGTCTTATAGCATTGCATTTAAAATGGAAACTGTAAAAATACATGATTGCAAACCAATTAAAAAATTATGAAACCTGCATAAAATACACTACTTATTTAAAAGCTTAGGCTTCTGGAAAGCAAACAGTAAGTCCTGCATTCAGACAATAAAAAACAAGATGTATTATAGTAGATATATATAGCTTTTGATTTTGATTTTGTGTGTGTGTGTGTGTGTTTCTGTTTATCACTACTTTTAGAATGTTTTATATATACTGTATATATTAGTGGTGGGCCGTCAGGGCCAGCAAAGCCTTCTCTGCTGGCCTAAACACAGAATCTTGACCTAATTGTTTATAATATTTGTTCCATGAAATTGTCTTCATTTATTCTCTTTATTTAATAGAATTTCTCTTGGCTGCACTGCTTCCAGTATGTGTATGTGGATATTAGATTTTTTTGTCCAATCAGATTTTGGCTTCTATGTGCTGCCTTGTCAATCTAATCTGCCCAGGGCCTTCAAAGTCAGTAGTGCTGGCCTTTTTTTTAAACTTAGTCTCTATTAGCAAAGAGTCTGGTACTTTAAAAAAAAATCTGAATTTAAATTTGCTTTAGAATAGCGTAAGCATTTTTCCATCCTCTGATTGGTTGGTCAGAGGGAAACTGCTACAGCCAATTTCGACTAGCAAAATACGTCTGTAGCGCTCTGCACAAATTAATACATCTGAGTTAGACTTTTCGATGCCTATGGAGCAAGACAAAATTATTTATTCTCGGACATACTTAAAAATAAATTTTCAAGAAAAGCTAGACTTCGTGAGGAGAGCCAACCCTGAAGCTAGCTAGCTTGTCTCAGCCTGGGAAAGGGTTTGTTTGCCACAACCAGACCAGTGATTATGAGCCGTGCCACTGGCATACAGCCTCTGAGGAGCGGTGCAAATTATGAGTATGCATCTCTGGTGAGTAGGTTGTATTTTATTAGAAATGTTTATGTTTTTGTCATGTAATTAGACAAATATTGATTCTGAACTGCTCCAAATGATGTTTAGGAAAATGGTATTCACCCTCCATATGTGAAATGCCTCTCCCTCTGTAATGCCAGTGGTGGTATTAAAAGGTGGATGAAAAGGTCAAATCATTCAAAGTCAAATCATCATGAGCTCTGTAAAAGATTGGTCAACCTACAGTAGAATGGAGGCAGAAAATCTTATGAGGGAGACAAGGTCTGCAGAGTATTAAGGTTAAAAGAAGGCATACAGCCAGGCATGCAGGAAGGTGTAATTGCTTTTACAGCACAGCATACAGTATGGGCTCTATGGCTTGTTTACATGTAACATTATAAATACCCTTCAACATCAAGGTAAGTAGCCATAGTATACAACATAGATTACAATCAAGTATAGCCAAGTTAAACACCTATATTTTAATGTTATATTTCTGTAGTATTGAATAAGCTACCAAACACACATGGACTCAAACAAACAGCCCAATCAAACACTATCTGCACAGTGGCAGTGTTAACAACAAACCTATCAACGTTATTCTACCTGCTATTACAGGTTCTATAGTCTCTGCTTGACCGAAATACAATCCCCCACCCTTCCCACACCCATGATTATCATCCTGCAGAAAAAGAGGAATAGCACACTAAAATCCCATCTGAGAATAGGTTTTGTTAAAATAAAGATAATCGGCATTACTTTGTAAAGAAGAATACAAGCTGTGATCTCTTAGCCCATTAAGCAAACATAATTTCCTTTTAAGTAATTGCTAGATTTTAAAATTGCCTGAGAAATCTGTTTTAAGATTACCAGACTGCACATTTAGCTCTACTGGACATTTGCATTCAGATTTCTGTTTACGGAATAGAAAGCTCACTGAGCACAGACCACAAAATACCTGTTCCTAATAATAGCTCTCCCTGAGTTTGTCTGTGAATACCAATGAGGCTGTTCTGGATGAAAAGAAGCTCTGCTGAACAGAGTGAAACAGGAAGATGTCAGCTCTTTCCCTGCAGGCTCTAATGAGCCGTAGTTATGCTTGGACAAGTCCTTGTCATATGTAAGGCAGTGTATTCAGTGTAGCAACAGGCATTTCAGGTAAAATTACTATTCACATTTTTGAGGTTTCAAACTGCCTCCCACATACAGATAAAAAAAAACAACAGCACGTACGGCACAAAACACTAATTTATAAGTGTGTGTGAATGTGCATGCTAGGTGGTGTAAAGTACAACGAGTTGTATTTAAGTCCAAAGCGACATGTTCCATATTTAAACGTGATTTTACAATTCCTTCACACTGGTCTTAAAGGTTATACTGTGATGCAATGAAACAGACACTCAGAGAAGGGTGGTGTAGCTATCTGTCAAAAATTAGGACATATTTGTTTAAATTTGCATGAAAATAAACAAAAATAAACAAATTAAATATATTCAATAGAGTTCAGATGTACAACTAATCCACAATTTGCTTCTGTTAATGATGTCACACTTCATAGCAAAAAGCCTGTGATTATTAAATGATATTCAACAATAAGTAATTTTCTATTTTAAGTCTATTAAAAAAATAGTTATAAAATATAAACCCATTTCAATTCACATTAAGTATATTGTGATGTATGCTAAAAAAAAAAAAAGAGGAAGAGCTTGATTATTTTGCAGGTTATAAGGAAGAATTATTAGCAAATAATACATGACCACTTATCAGCGCTTAGGTGTTTCAGTGGAAGTCAGCAAAGCACAAAATTCTTTGAAATATTAAAGAAAGGACAATTACACAAGCTCTACAAAGGCTGGAGATACAGTGCCTTGTGAGGTTGGATGGAGAGCATTTGTGAACAGCAGTTTTCAGTTCTTTCTACAGATTCTCGATTGGATTCAGGTCTGGACTTTGACTTGGCCATTCTAACACCTGAATATGTTTATTTGTGAACCATTCCATTGTAGATTTTGCTTTATGTTTTGGATCATTGTCTTGTTGGAAGACAAATCTCTGTCCCAGTCTCAGGTCTTTTGCAGACTCCATCAGGTTTTCTTCCAGAATGGTCCTGTATTGGCTCCATCCATCTTCCCATCAATTTTTACCATCTTCCCTGTCCCTGCTGAAGAAAAGCAGGCCCAAACCATGATGCTGCCACCACCATGTTTGACAGTGGGGATGGTGTGTTCAGGGTGATGAAACATAACGTTTTGCATTGTTCCCAAAAAGTTCGATTTTGGTTTCATCTGACCAGAGCACCTTCTTTCACATGTTTCGTGTGTCTCCCAGGTGGCTTGTGGCAAACATTAAACTACACTTTTTATGGATATCTTTAAGAAATGGCTTTCTTCTTGCCACTCTTCCATAAAGGCCAGATTTGTGCAGTATACAACTGATTGTTGTCCTATGGACAGAGTCTCCCACCTCAGCTGTAGATCTTTGCAGTTCATCCAGAGTGATCATGGGCCTCTTGGCTGCAACTCTGATCAGTCTTCCCCTTGTATGAGCTGAAAGTTTAGAGGGACGGCCAGGTCTTGGTAGATTTGCAGTGGTCTGACACTCCTTCCATTTCAATATTATCGCTTGCACAGTGCTCCTTGGGATGTTTAAAGCTTGGGAAATCTTTTTGTATCCAAATCCGGCTTTAAACTTCTCCACAACAGTATCTCGGACCTGCCTGGTGTGTTCCTTGTTCTTCATGATGCTCTCTGCGCTTTAAACGGACCTCTGAGACTATCACAGTGCAGGTGCATTTATACAGAGACTTGATTACACACAGGTGGATTCTATTTATCATCATTAGTCATTTAGGTCAACATTGGATCATTCAGAGATCGTCACTGAACTTCTGGAGAGAGTTTGCTGCACTGAAAGTAAAGGGGCTGAATAATTTTGCACGCACAATTTTTCAGTTTTTTATTTGTTAAAAAAGTTTGAAATATCCAATAAATTTCGTTCCACTTCATGATTGTGTCCCACTTGTTGTTCTTCACAAAAAATTACAGTTTCATATCTTTATGTTTGAAGCCTGAAATGTGGCAAAAGGTTGCAAAGTTCAAGGGGGCCGAATACTTTCGCAAGGCACTGTATACCAACAAATCAATAGATTTATAGATGACAGAATGATAAAACAAAATTTCAAGAGCAATAATTACACTGCAAGCTAAAGCTATAGCTGATCTTCTTTGGAAAATCAGAATCCTTTTTTTCCAAATAAACATGAAATTTACAATTAAAATACACTGGTGTCTGTAAAAATGTTTATCATATTGAAATTAAGACTAGTCATTAGCAAGCCCCAATTCAGCCCACAATCTATTTTCGTTGTTTTACTGGCTAACAAGAATATAACTCCTTATACACTATTGAAAGAGCTTACCTGGACACTGTTCTCTTCACCTGTCCCTCCTTCTCTTTCTTTTTTTTTTCTATGTCAAGGATTGGTATTATCCTGGTCCATGCCCCCCAGTACAAACATACTATGGCCTATTCCTCCTTCAAACTTGTGGTCTTTATTAGACTCAGGCTGGCTCTGGGAGCGCTCCGGTTTAGGAATTAGTGTCTTAGGGAGCTCAGCCTGCTGCACAGACATGGTACGCCGCAGGTGTGTGCGTTTGGGTGGAAAGTCTGGCTTTGTTGAGAGAACAAAAGAACCAAAAGAGCTATTACGCATTATCATGCGCATAGATGAGGTCTTCTGCAGCCGGATCTGGTGGCCAAACTGCAGTGAGGAAAGGTGCATGGCATAACCTTCACTGAGAAACTGCATATAAGAGTAGAAACACAGGGTGTAGCAAGTATGAGAAGAAAAAAAGATTAAGTACACATTGATTACACACAGTTACATTAAATGCATTGTTGTACATTATAAGCACTATACGTATGCCACAAGCAGTATATTATTTCTGACAATTACTTGTTGAAAAGATTGACATTCCAATGACTACATTTCCAATAATACACCTAAAGGAATCTACAAACATATAAGAATGATATTGTAAAGCAAATAAATTAACACTGATGAGAAGGATGAAACCATGGAAATTGATTTATATTATTCATTTATTTTTCAAATGAAATTAAATTGTGTTTCAATGATAATGATGCCTGTAGATAAAATAGTTGCTATGATAACCTATCCACTTTTTACAGGACATTGTCATGAAATTTTCATGAAATCTAGACATGTATTGATTTTTTTCCTATTGAAACATATAGAATGTAAAGGAAACATTTACTGTATATCATAGAACATATGGTATACATTTTCAAAACAAAACCACAAAAACAAAACCTAGTTAGCTTACCTGGCATTGGTTTTGGTGTTTCTTGGATGGTTTTCCCACTATATAAATTTGTTTTGGGCTGAGACCCAACATGCTGTAGACTGAGATGTCCTTCATGGAGCCATAGGCTGAATTGATTTGAATGTGACACTAACAAGAACAAAAAGGCAGACAGTGAATTTCTGCTAAAGTATAGAAGGAAGAATTAAATCTATCTATGTGTCTGTCTGTCTGTCTGTCCATCTGACCGTCTGCCCACCCGTCGGTCTGTCTGCCCGCCCATCCATCCATCCATCCATCCATCCATCTATCCATCCATCGATCTATCGATCGATCTATAGATCGATCTATCGATCGATCTATCTATCTATCTATCTATCTATCTATCTATCTATCTATCTATCTATCTATCTATCTATCTATCTATCTATCTATCTATCTATCTATCTATCTATCTATCTATCTATCTATCTATCTATCTATCTATCTATCTCAGCCTGTGCCCACTGTAGCCTCAGATTCCTACTTTCTGTTGTTGTATCGCCACTGCCTCAATATTTAAAGCATTGTGCCTTCTGAGAACTTATTAGACTTACCATAGCTTTCATGTAAGTTCAAACCAGTCCGTCTATTCTCCTCTGACCTCTCTCATCAATGTTTCCACTTGCAACTGTGGCACACTGTGGTGTTTTTTTTTTTTGTACCATTTTGTTAAATTTAATGAGACCGTTATACATGAAAATCTAAGAAAATTTGCAATTTCTGAACAATTTAATCCTACTTGTCTGACGTGAACATTATGTGAAGCTCTTCAATGTATTTTACTGCTGCCACATAATTTTTTAATAAGATTATGTATAAAGTAAGTGTATTTGTGTGTGGGTGGGTAAGAAAATAAAAGACAAAGACAAAGAAATGGTAAACTGTGCCTTTGGCCTTAATGCACTCTATGCCACTTAGAAAACATAACTCAAATAAGCCATAGTCTAACATGCAGTGGACACATAAGAAAAGAAAGGCAACAGGTATAACAACAAATGAATACTAACAAAACCATCATAACTAATACCATTAGCTCAAAAGCTTGGCAAGCCTGTTCACTATAGTTAAAAGTATTTCACTAATTGAATGAAATGAAGTCAATTAAGAATGTACAGACCAACAAAATATAAAGCACAACAAAGAGAGTTGTTTTGTATAGAAAAAGAAAATAATTGTGCCATATTTGGGCCAAGATCCGTTTTACCTCCTGAATGAGATTCCTAAGAAAAATGGCTTTCTGCCGCAGTGGGTCATGCACCAACCCGTCGGAGAAAAAAATCATCCCTTGTGGGAAGTTGTGCTGGGAAAGCCATGAAATCACTCTCTGTTTCTGCATGTCTGGACGCCCAGTGACGTAGATAATCAGATATCCCAGGTCCTGCCAGTATCTAAGTACAGTATAATATAAAAAGCGTCAAAATGCACTCTTCTTGTGTTCATTACATTAATATTGATCAATAGTATCAGCCTAATCTGAATTTAGTCAGTACTGAAATCAGAAGCTTCACATGTGGTCCGTTTGCTCTACTTATGCTCTTCTACCTTATTCCCACATGAATTGCTCACCTGACTACATCCACAGCACCGGCACGCATTTTAGGGTCCCTGCCCATGATAGAGACACTAGCAGCAAAAGACCCATCAATGCTAAATACTGTACACTCCATTCCCTGTGGCAGCACAGTCAGGAAAGCCTCTGCACTTGTCTGGTCTCCCCTGAAGGGCAAGAGAAAGAAAGGTTGAGCATAAAAATGTCATTCATGTTTTGTAAACATTGTTTCGAGAATCCTAAAAATTACAACATATTGTATAGTTATGTTGCAGCCACTTTGAATAAATAGTTTTTTTATTTGTATTGATATTTGTTCATACCAAAAGCATATGCAGAAAGCCTTAAAGAAATGCTCCCAATTTCATACAGCATGAAATAATGAATGAAATAGCTACTAGCTAAATCATTAAAAACTGATGTTAAAAATAATTTTCAGCATACTCTGAAAAAATTTATACTTAACCTTTACATACCTAACGACCATTCTAATAGGATAAATTCCTTGAGGAAATCTTTTGCTGTCAGGGATAGTGTAAGACACTTTGCCACTGCTGTTGGTGATTTTGGTGTCAAAGTGCACCCAACATCCTGAGTGCAGTTCAGTCATCACATACACATCCACCTAGGGGAGAGAAAGACAGAAATATGAAGCTGAAAAAAACAAAACAAAAAAAAACAATACACAATAAACCTCAAAAGTGATTTTAGGAGTTTGGGCTAAGAAACATCACTCTAATACCTTCTCTCTGGTCAGAGTGACCATGTCCAGAGGGCCATACATAAAGCGACCGACCAGAGTCTGTGGCCCTTCCTCAGTGGCAATGACATCATTTACTCTGTGGTTGGCAGTAAGGTTCTGATGAAACAAAAACATTTTTTTCTATGTTTTGATTTGTCACGATTGTGCTGAGGAACGGGATGCAATTAGACTTATGTATTAATATTCAGACAAAAAATGGGTGCCTTGTCTCCAATCAGACTTTCATATTACATAATAATAGTCCTCACCTCAAATCTCATTTTTACTGAACCAGAACCACGGTGGGTCTGCGGACCATTAATACCCACAGACTTTGATAAGGCAGGCAGACTGTTATATTAAAGCAACCAGAACACTGACACGTGCAAGTTCTCGAAGTTATTGCTTACCTTGAAGCGTTTTAGGAAACGTATACTAAAAGATATTGTTTGAACATGGTAAATGTGTTGTATAGGCCAGTGTGAGAAGCCAACACACTTCAGCAGGTATTAATGTGTTTTTTCCATGTCTCCCAGCCTGCATAAAAAAATGACCAGCTTTCTGTCCATTTACACACATTTAGTTTGAAGTATCCAATATGTGGTACAATACCATAGGGGATTTTGGAGAGATGCCAGGGTTGGAGCCCCTGTGACAATATTCTTGGCTCCACTGCAGCCCCCTGCATGCGGTGTGAGTCAATTATCAAATAATAATTACACATATGGCCAATTAGCTTTTGTGATCATAAAATGGATAGAAAATGTCAATAAATATGAAGACTTTGATAGTAAAAAATATTAAGATGAACAAAGTATTTTAGAACTAACCTGACTTTTCCAGCATGCTGTTTTACGTGTGTAAATCTAACAGTCATATAAAGCAATTTTATTCAGAATATCTAATTTCTATTATATGTGTATAACTTGTTATCTAACCAAGATTAGAAAGTGCTTTGTGTACTTATTAAAAAAAAAAAGTCAGAAAGTCAGACAAAACCAGATGATTCATTTGAAGAAAGAGCCAATTAGCAAGAAGAGAAAGCAGGATTGAATCGTCAGGTGGAGAGCGAGGGAAGAGCAGGAAGAGACAGGGGAGATCCAGGTAGTGAGGCTGAAAGTGATATAAATGCTGAGAGTATGACAAAGAAATAAAAGATGTGCACATCCACAAACTCAACACCATCAGGTTTGACTAGTTAAAAAAATGACTAGTTAGCACTTTTTATATGGACCCTGCCTGTAGAAATGGTCAAGACCTGCCACTTATTTTTTTTATATTTCAGTTGCATAAACATGAAGCAGAAATATTAGGTTGTCAAAATAAAATAAAATTGTGCCTTGTGTGAAAGATATAATTATGTCAAAACTGAGAACAGTTATGATATAGATTTTATTCTAACTAATTAGACTGATAGATAATAACTATCCTTTGACAATTAAACAAAGAATTCCAGTATACCCGTGCAGTTTTGCAGCAATTACGTACATGCATGAATATTAAATAAAGATGCCTGAACAAAGTAACCCAAATTAATGAGAATGACAGCACTGAATGGATTCATTATCTCATTGATAGCTGCTCTATTAATCATTAGCCCACAGGATTCAATGAGCACATTTAAGAATATTTGTCATTAACGAGGCTGTTGAACATTTTCAAACTCAGGAAAGTGCATTAATTAATTCACCCATTAAATAATGATCAGAAGAGACATGTCACATTTTTCTGTACATAAATATGCATTTGAAACTCATATAAAAATTCATACACACTACTTATTGTTAACGAATAACAAGGGCATGATCTAAATGAGTGTATTGTACATCACTCACCCTTAACTTAACATGTGTGCGTCTTCGTAGCCATTTCTCTTTGGAGCTGGAAGAGGAAAAGCAGTTGGGGTCTAATTGTGCTGCTTTGTGAGCCTTCACACAGTCATGCTGCATCACCTGTCAATCACACAAACACACATTGGCAAACAATGAGCACACTTCCGTAACAGGGTGGAAATCGAGTCTCTCAGCAATTGCTCTACAGTTTTTTTTTTTATTGCAATGCAACAGTGCTCTATTATCTGAATGCCTCATACAATATCTACAAAAATTATGTTTGCCTTGTTTCTGGCAGTTGACAAAATCACCAAAATAAATAAAAAATAATGTAAATAATACTTTATACTATAAACTAACACTTTTTTAGTAAATAGAGGCTTGCTTCGTAACTTCTTTTTTTTTTGCATTAACATTAATTTTTATTAAAAGATTCACTCTGCTTCTCAGCTTTGTTTTCACATCAATCTAACTTATGTAGGTCAACTGATAATTATGTGACACATCAATCATAAAAAAGGGAATTTTAAATATTAAGTCATAAATGTAGAACGTTGAGTGAATAATTGACTATGTATGTGATATAGCACTTGCAGATATAATGCCATGCTGTCTAAAGTTTAGAAATGGAGCAGTAATAATCTTTTTTCCCATTACTGTAAGCCTGTAAAACACACAGTTCAGTCAAAGGTAAGATTTAAAGTCTGAATGAATTAGAAAATAGTATAACACATTTTCTCAGTTGTAAAATTGTCCACTGCTACAAAGGTCTACGAATCTTATTTAAATAACTTGTGAGAGACATAGCCTCCTTAAACAAATATGAGCTGATCTGTATTTGTTGTATTGAAGCATATTTCCTGTATAATACACAAAGAAAATTCCTTAGATTTATGTATTACCTGTCTGAGTAGAAAGGCCACCACATCAGTAGATTCCCAGTAAGAGGCATGGAACAGTTGAGGCAGAGCCACGGTGGGGAATGCGGTCAATACATCAGGACAATAAAGAGCATAATCCAGCCGTTTAGAGCCCCACCAGTTAGTGGAGACTGCAACACACACACAACAGGTCTACATAGTGGTTTTACAAATGTAGAATCATTCTTAATGTACAATAATGACCATAAAACATTTGATTATATCATTAAATAGAAGCCATAGCTGTTCTACATAAGGCGAATCGATAGGACCATTAAACCTTTATTAAACCTTTCAGTATAATATGCCTGGTTAACACAAATAGTTATGTACAATGAGCTTGAATACACAGAAAAAAGAATATTACTTGAGCCAGGCACACAGTGTATGGCTTTAAAAATCATGTAATTTAATGACAGCTTACACTACACATTTTCATACTCAGCCTAGAAAGCCTATACAATCACACTTTACAAAATTATGGGATCAATTGACATGCTATATAAGTAAAAAAGACCAAGCCCTGCAAACAGTTCTACATATTGACAATTTGGTTTTAGAAACGACATTTATATCTCTCAGTCTTAGAGGATCTGTCAGAGTGTGTATAGTAAGCACTGTTTATCTGTGCGAAGCCTTTACTTCTGCTCAGTTCGAGGTTGTCAGTGCCTTATGGCTACAGCTTAATCAACTCCTATTTGCCTGACTCTTTGTGATCTCTTTGCATCATTTTGTGCTATTTGTTATTATTGCTGCCATTTGCCTATGCAACAGTTTCAATTCATGACTTTTATCAAATAGTCTGTGAGACTGCTTATGCTGTAACCAGCTGACCAAAATGTATTCCTTCATCTGCAAAAATGCTTTATGCTGGCCAGTGTGGGAGTGGATCTCAAGTTTTTAATTTCTTTCATTCACACCTAGAAACTATTTTATGTTAGCAGACATGTGCTTGGGAGATGATGTGGACATTAAGAGACAGCTCGGAATGGAACACCAGACACTGGAACTGTGAAACACTACCTGATGGTCCACCATGCTGTCAAATGAGAAATGTATCTAGTCACCCAGCAACACTATTACAGCTTTTTTAAACAGCTCATGAAAGGTTCAACAGAATTTTCTTTTTTTTTTAAACGATGGACATGATGGTTTACTTTAGTGACATTGATCAACTTCTTAATATATGTGAAATATGATTAGCTGACTTGACATTCTCAGGTGAAGCATGCACTATCCTTTACCCTACCTGGTTGGTATTCATATGATAGAGGAGAGGTAATTGGTGCATAGGAATTAACAAATATTTGAACATAATTTTTCTGATAAAATTACTGTTTGGGCAATTTATGAATACCACTCTAACACAGAGAACTAACATAGAGAATACAGCTCTAACAGCTGCTGTGGTTCAAATGCAATTTGACTGTTAATGACCAAATCCTCTTTTAATCTCAAAAATGTATGTCTGGCAAGATAAAAACAGCGTTTCTGAGTGCTTGTGGAGGAGATTAGATTGATTAATAGAGTGCATCTGCCTGCACACTCACTGTTGGTGATGGTGAAGCTTAGCTTGTTCTCCATGCAGCCGGAAGGCTTGCTGCTATCAGTAACCTCCTGCTTCATTGCATTCTCGGCTTCATACACAGAGGCAGAGAATGCAGTACTACATAGAGCAGGGTCTTTCTCCAGAAACACATCAGGGTGGCTATGGATCACATCAACTAAAAGATAGCATAAAAGAGCAATTTAAGTGAATCTGTAAATTTACATGGGGGAGAAATTATATACAGCTACAAATATACATTGTTATACATAGAAATCTTTCATTGCTAAAAAAAAAATTTGAAGCAAACAAAACATCAAGCAAAACCATCAGCAACTAATTATGTTTGTTGTGTTGACTTGTCCATAGTGCCATCACCTTTTGTGTATTCATCATGGTGGGTAATGTTATTTTCAACACAAATGGCCTTTTATCAGCTGTGCTCTAATCTAGATGTTTACCCTGTATAGCATTTTGCACTACATACACTTGAGCTAGTTTCTTACATGTAAGCAGGCAACCGATGACTTGGTTAATTTGTCACTTGACACTATATCCTCCACTTTACAGCATTTGCACATTTACAGAAGAACATAATCATTAGTTTACTAAACATAACAGTGTCAAGGCATATCATTTGAGTATTAGCAAACCAGACTGGTTGCCATATATTAATATGGATTACATCCAGGTAAATGTGTTTTAGACCTATTTGGTTTATTTAGCCGATATATAGTAAGACAATTAAACATATAACTACCGTAACAGAAATAACAAAAAAATTGCATACCACATTTTTAAAAGGATAACTACAGAGGCTTGTTCTTATCATGTATTTGTTTTACCAGCATTAATTTATATACCTTTATTCTGTTTTAACTGATTTGGGGTGAATGATTCCAAATTCAAACATCAACATAAAAATCAAGACTAAATTTGAAGCGTTAAAATATAATATAAATTATGTACAGCAGATTGGAAACTTTGCTATAGTGTGATTAATCTACATGCTTATATGCAACAAAAAGTGATTTTACCTTCAATGCTCTATTTTCATTTTTTAAATAGAACAGTAGTTCAACCGATTTTTCCACATTAACTCTGACAAAGGACATGACAAGATAAACCATCTGCAATTAATGTTCTTATTACAAATTTGGCAAACCTGTATAGAGACAAATGTAAGTATAGCAGTTTTATGCCAACATGTCATGCAAACATACATAATGTTACAGTTTCAAAACTGTTCAAAAGCCATGTGCTTCTTTTTTTGTTTTGGGTTTGTTTTTTCAGCCTCCTTTATGTTCAGTCTTTTTTGTCTTCCTCATTTGGCATCTTATCAGCTGATTCTGTTTAATGTAAATATTTTACACTTTGTGTTTAGTTTCACTGGATGATTTCATTGCTCTCTTTGTCTCCCACATCCATATTTATCAACAGTATTTGTCTTGTTGCTTTAAGTCACTAAATGCTTTGTATATTTATGTTATCTCTATGTTCCTATGTTTCCTATGCTCTATGTAATTTTCCATGTATTTTGTAAAAGAAAAAATGCATGTACTTAGCAGACAGCAAGTATTATTATAATCTGTTTGTGTTATATTTTCTTACCTTTTAAAGATACATTTTTAAGAGAGCCTTTACATTAATCATTCTTATTTATTCCTGTTTTTAAAATTCTGTTTCAGAACTGCAAATACTCGTTGAAGTTTGCATGCTCATTGACACCACATTAGCAGATTTTTAACAATAGAATTGCTAGTGGTGCTAATTATATAGAGAGAATTTTTTTCTTTATTTGTAGAATTTTTGTTTTGCATTAACACAAGGGTGACTAAATAAAAATAGGCGAATGTGGTGTTATAAAGCCTTTTCACTCAGTCAACAATAAAGAATTGTTCTGATACACTTTCTTTCAATATAAGTGCAACATCTTGCTGAATCTTTAATTAATTTTTTTTAATCCAAGACAACCTTATTTTTCTGAGTGTTAGACTTTATATGCTTTTCATTTTCTATATGTAAGAGAGCCGCAGCATATATAGTCCAAAATATTAAGGCTCTTCATATAGTATCCCAGTAGGGAAGACTCAGTTACAGTCACTAGACATATGTGTTCGCATGTGCAGTCAATCACAGTGACTAAAGTGGCAGAGGTCCGCCTATCTAGCCCCATGCCCTTTTAACAATTGGCTCTTTGGCCATTTCTCATTTACCAGCCAAGTGCATTTGTGGACAGCAATAGCCCAGATGCTACAAGAAGGGTTGTTTGGAGCAGGTGACAGAGGACAGGGATGGAGGAATTTTCATTATGGCAAACCAGAGAGTAGCGTTGGGAAGATGAGGTTCATACAGCATGAAAGATGAAGGAGATATAAAGAGCAAAGCAGTTGGCTGCAGGTGTGAATTTTAAACAGGATGGGCCTTATCAGAGCAGTTTGACAAGGGCACTCAGTGCTAGTAGTGCTCCTATCTGTGAACAGCAGCAAAAAGCAGAGAGCACAGGTGAGCCAAATACCATAGACAAAATCAACAATGGCTGAATAAACAAAGAGGAAAAAGGCAGGTAGCTCACAGGCATTTATCAGAATACATCCCTAAGTGTGGATTCCTACTGATCCTAAGGGGGTCATTGCTCTGCAAAACTAAATACACTGTGTATCAAAAATGAAAGACACAGACAAAGAAAAATCAAACAGGCAAAAAGAACAAGGATTGAGATAAACACAGAAAGACTGTTATATAGTCACAACAAGCAGGATGCTCCTTTCTCTCACCACTGGCCATATAATCACTCAGGGGAAACCGTTAGACAAACAGATGTGTCTGTGATACATATAGTCTATAAGAGAAAAACGGGGCAGATTTTTATGAAAATATTTGCCCTAACAAGGCACAGATATTTCTACAACACAAGCTGCAAAAGCTCTGGCAGGTAGAAGCGGTACTAAAACTTAAAGGAACTAATTTATATTTTTAAAATGTACATTTGTTATTTATTTCGGTAAACCCATACGAAAATATGATATATAGCAATATATATGAACTTATATATAAAATTATAGTTAATATATATGAACATATATATACATATTTGTAGTTTTATTGGTTACCTGAAACATATATAATTAAAGTATATGTACAATGTCTCTATACATATGTAGGTTACATATACTTTAATATATTGTGTAACACCATACATGATGATATGATACATTAAAGTACAACATAATACAGTATATGAGATACCTGCTGTTGAGTTATGCAATTAGTTACTATGTGAAATTAGTATCACATAGATGTTAATGTAGAATTTGGTCTTGATACACTCATAAAGAGTCATTTGAGAGGTCAGTTTTGTGCTTATTTTAGGCATCTCTGCTGTTGGATGTAGATCTGCCAAATGCATAAATGTAAATGCAAGGGAATTAAATTATTTAGGCTTTTTGTGCTTGTCATTAAACTGCAAAATAGCAGAGCTCTGGAAAAAAAACCCTAAATTTCCACTGGATTTTCTAGTATAAAACACATTTGAAATAAGTTTGAAAGAACTTTAAATTTTGATGTTAATTCTAAAATTATTACAAATATTAAGACATTACCCTATATTCTGATATACCTGATTATTTGTCATTTATATATGCTAGTAATGTATTTCATATATTCGAAACATATTTCATTTACATAGATGCACTAAAAAAAGATCTTTACACTAATTAAAATTAAACAAACAATTTAAATAAGATATATTTAAAATGCTATAAAATAACTATTATTGTTCCAAATTACTCTTTCATAACATGAATGTAATGGATCCGAAACCAAACTAATCAAATTATATACACTATACTTGATTTGCAGCTGTAAAGCGCAAATTAAGATGTTTGCGCATGCAGAAAAAACAAAAACAAAACTTTAATGGCAGGAAGTCGGCCGAATACATCCTGCAATAGTGACTTAGCGACATGGAACTATTTTCTGACCTTAAAATAAAAAAATAATAATAAAAAAAAAAAAAAAATATATATATATATACAGTGCGGAAAATAAGTATTTGAACACCCTGCTATTTTGCAAGTTCTCCCACTTAGAAATCATGAAGGGGTCTGAAATTGTCATCGTAGGTGGATGTCCACTGTGAGAGACATAATCTAAAAAAAAAATCCAGAAATCACGATGTATGATTTTTTTAACTATTTATTTGTATGATACAGCTGCAAATAAGTATTTGAACACCTGAGAAAGTCAATGTTAATATTTGGTACAGTAGCCTTTGTTTGCAATTACAGAAGTTAAACGTTTCCTGTAGTTTTTCACCAGGTTTGCACACACTGCAGGAGGGATTTTGGCCCACTCTTCCACACAGATCTTCTTTTAATCAGTCAGGTTTCTGGCCTGTCGCTGAGAAACACGGAGTTTGAGCTCCCTCCAAAGATTCTCTATTGGGTTTAGGTCTGGAGACTGGCTAGGCCACGCCAGAACCTTGATATGCTTCTTACAGAGCCACTCCTTGGTTATCCTGGCTGTGTGCTTCGGGTCATTGTCATGTTGGAAGACCCAGCCTCAACCCATCTTCAATGCTCTAACTGAGGGAAGGAGGTTGTTCCCCAAAATCTCGCAATACATGGCCCCGGTCATCCTCTCCTTAATACAGTGCAGTCGCCCTGTCCCATGTGCAGAAAAACACCCCCAAAGCATGATGCTACCACCCCCATGCTTCACAGTAGGGATGGTGTTCTTGGGATGGTACTCATCATTCTCCTTCCTCCAAACACGTTTAGTGGAATTATGACCCAAAAGTTCTATTTTGGTCTCATCTGACCACATGACTTTCTCCCATGACTCCTCTGGATCATCCAAATGGTCATTGGCAAACTTAAGACGTGCCTGGACATGTGCTGGTTTAAGCAGGGGAACCTTCCGTGCCATGCATGATTTCAAACCATGACGTCTTAGTGTATTACCAACAGTAACTTTGGAAATGGTGGTCCCAGCTCTTTTCAGGTCATTGACCAGCTCCTCCCATGTAGTTCTGGGCTGATTTCTCACCTTCCTTAGGATCATTGAGACCCCACAAGGTGAGATCTTGCATGGAGCCCCAGTCCGAGGGAGATTGACAGTCATGTTTAGCTTCTTCCATTTTCTAATGATTGCTCCAACAGTGGACCTTTTTTCACCAAGCTGCTTGGCAATTTCCCCGTAGCCCTTTCCAGCCTTGTGGAGGTGTACAATTTTGTCTCTAGTGTCTTTGGACAGCTCTTTGGTCTTGGCCATGTTAGTAGTTGGATTGTTACTGATTGTATGGGGTGGACAGATGTCTTTATGCAGCTAACAACCTCAAACAGATGCATCTAATTTAGGATAATAAATGTAGTGGAGGTGGACATTTTAAAGGCAGACTAACAGGTCTTTGAGGGTCAGAATTCTAGCTGATAGACAGGTGTTCAAATACTTATTTGCAGCTGTATCATACAAATAAATAGTTTAAAAATCATATATTGTGATTTCTGGATTTTTTTTTTTTTAGATCATGTCTCTCACAGTGGACATGCACCTACGATGACAATTTCAGACCCCTCCATGATTTCTAAGTGGGAGAACTTGCAAAATAGCAGGGTGTTCAAATACTTATTTTCCTCACTGTGTATATATATATATATACATATAATTGTGTAAATATATATATAAATAATTATATAGTCAATTTGTTCATTCTGACAAAAAATAAATAAATAAATAATTATATATATATATATATATATATATATATATATATATATATATATATATATATATATATATATATATATATATATATATATATATATAAAATTGTGCTGTCGACTGACTACGTGCATGAAGTTTAACATATTACGTGTTTATTTATTTTTTTATCTTTGTCATCTTGACACACATTTACTTTGCTAATATGCTAACTCAATGAAACTTGAATGTTCTCTAAATGTAAACATTTATAGGACCTCTAAATAAATAAAATCTGTTAGCAAATATTTGTACATTTAATCATTGTAAGATCGACTGTAAATATGCATAATATTTAAGCAAATTCCATGTGTGTTTTGTCATCTCAAATTTTATTTACTTTGCTAGAAATATTCTTTACAAATATGCTAAAATATTGCACCACCACACTTTATTGACTGTATATGAGTATATATTATATGTATATAAGTCATCTTCTTTTATTGGTTTGATTTAATCTTTAAAAAAATTGTGTACATAAAGTGAAACGCATTTTAATGCTGAGATATAATGTTTAATGTTGCAATGTTACAGTTTTGTTACATTATGTTTACTTTTAGATTTGGTTATATTTGTTGATCCCTGTTCATTGATAGCACACAGGTTTTAAACAATTGCTTTAATTTAAGTACTGCATTATGTCCCACTGCTTGCTTTTTTTGGACTCCGGAAGCAATTGAAAACCAACAATAAATGTTTCAAAATGTAAAGTTTCTAACTATTTATTTAATAGAACTAAGGAACTGTAAGATAGTTATATAAAGTAATAATCAGATATTGTAAGTAAATTTAATGTATTACACAAGCTTAAATCAAAATTCATCAATGGCCATTTTTGTAATATTTAGAAATATATGTGGCATATATGTACAAGTATCTGACATATATTTCTATATCTGTGAAATCCAAACATGAACATGTATGCAATATGTGTGCTTTGCATATATTGCCATATATCAGATTTCCGTATTAAAGGGCTTCTTTAGGGCATTGTTCATTGTTGAAAGAGCTAAACAAATAACATTGAATTGACTTGAATTATATTTATCTGAAGCTAAAAGTCATTTATCTGTCTTTTGGATCATTACCACTGTGATGCAAGTTTACTGTTTTAATTAAACTCAAGTTCCACATGCAGTAGATGTATTACTATTAATGTCATTGCTTTCTGAAAGTGACACCTACTGTATCATCTATAAATGTTATTATAATTCTACACTCTTTGCTTTAGTGTTTAGGTCTACAAGATTTGTGCTAGTTTTCTTTATCAGGCAGCCTAGTTTAAAAAATAAATAGGCCAGTGCCAAAGTTACAGAAACATTAGTTAATAAATATGTGTCCCAAAACTGGGGTATAATGTTCCCTTTTCAAACTAGCTAACAGACAAAGCAGTGCAGGGAATTGCTGTTAGATTGACAAACAGAGAGAAAGTGCAAGGAGTGTAAGTGCTCAGGTGATCCTGAGGGAGAACAGAGAAGACAGCAAGACAAAAGGGGTCACCTGCAATTACATTTAAAATACAGGTCATGCAGAGAGAGCTACTTTTTCTAAAGCTGTTTGGATGGAAATTCCTGTGTTTGGAAAGTGTCTATGTTGTATTCTGTGTTTTGGCAGGTTCTGTTTTAGCAGTGCATTACACAGCAGGCAGACACATTTTTTGCATATTTGTAGAATTTGCCATGTTTTAGGGTGATCAAAAGAGGAGGACAGAAAAAGAGATTCATTATTTTATGTAACTAACATGTGCTGCAAATACAAAATGATACAAAAGTTTTGCTCAAGCAAAAATAGTGCATGGTTTATTTAACCATAACCTAATTTGTGTAAAAGAATTTCCTCACCAATGAGGGTAGAGCAACCATCATCGAGCGGATAGTGCTGATATTGTGGAACTGGGTATGGAGGCAGCTGGTAAAAACAAGAATACAGAAGAGGCTCCAGTCTGGAGGCTGACGGGTCAGAGAGGTAAAACAGGTTGTAGATCTGAGAGCAGGCAGGTTGCATCTGAGTCACTGCCAAAAAAAGACCACATGATAGAGTATAGACAAAAACTGTGTCTACTGTGAAAACTTTTGATTGAAGGCTAGTCACTGTAATGTGGTGGCAACTCTACATTTCACTCTGCTGGAAGTAAAAATAATTAGACTGACTGTCATGTGTAAGCTAACAGTGCATACAGAGGACAAACAAAAACAAAGTTACATTTGCTTGTGTGTGATTGTAGCATGTTAGTGTGAGACTGACCTTTGACTGAAGGAAGAACGGTGTGTCTCAAAGCTAACACCAGCCCAAGTGGACAGCCTAAGAGAAAGCATTCAGACACCTCAAAGTCAAAATGACCTGGATTCCACTTTGTACTGCTTTTTCCCGAGCCATTCTGGACCTGACTACACACACACACACACACCAACACACAAACACAACATAAATGTATGTATGAATGAGCCACATTTGCCTGAATCTATAAGTCTGAATCTTAATACAGATTGTTTAAATAAAATGATACTGAATATAATGAAAGTATTAGTTAACAACTGCCATTTATTTATGTCTAGAATATTTACAAAATATAATATTTGAAATTATGCAGAACCATTTCAAAATAATTGCACATTCCTTTCAGCATTCCTACCAAACAGATCAGTGGATCAGTGTTACGGTTAACACAGCCAAATTTGAAGAAATCAGAATGATTTGATTTATTTATACAGACTGTTAATCGACTGCATGTTAATATAAACTTGTGATGTGACCAGCAATATAGTATTTCAATGCCCAGTAATGCAAGTGACCATATTCCATTTACAGACATTTGCAACAAGAGATTTCTCTGCCCTGATGACTTATAATATTTGGTTTAATAAGTTGAAATGTACACAATATATTCCCATACATATTGTACATTATAACACAGGCAAATTGTATTTGCTTTTGTGGTATTAGGAACATCAGCTGATCCTAGATTTCTAGCATATGTTATGTATGTGAAGGACTCTTGTACTCTACATGAATATTTAACTATTAGGGATGTTTTGAAGCAATACACAGCAATTTAAAGTCTTACACACAAATGTCTTGTGATTGAAGGAGATATATTTTATATCAGGAGCTTCTCCAGACACGTCCAAATTACTTTGTCAGTTAATTTTTTTTGTTCTATTCCTATTGTAGTGTTTTCAACACATACTTGATACCATGGCACACACAGACACACACAGACACACAGACACACACACACACACACACACACACACACACACACACACACACACACACACACACACACACACACACACAAACACACTTTATTTGGTGAAACAAAATAACAACATTGACTAATGGAAGAGAAGAAAGTAACATTTTAAAAATTTAACACATTAATACTTTTCTCCAGTTTTATTTTTGGATCCTAAAGGTTTTTTAAAACCTTTTTCTAAATCAGATTCTTCCCATCAAAGTAAAAGTATCCAGGAATTCAGGATTCAAGATTTTTCTTTTAGCTTTTCATTTGACTGCAAGTTGTATTCTGCATATAACTATGTTTATGACAAATAAAAAATCTTAAATCTTGAATCCATATCGCTAGTGTTAGCAGCTAGTTCATGCTTCATGTTTTCGTTCTGGCTTCCTTTTATGTCCAACTTCAAAAATTTCACTTAAAAAGAGACAATCCTGACAATTCCGCATATCAAGGGAATGAATGAGGAATTAAATAGAATAAAGACATTTGTTAAAGTGTGCTGAAATAAGCAGAACATTTAAGTAGATCATATCTTCAGAAAATTAAATATTAAATGTTAAACACACACGCGCACACACACACACACACACACACACACACACACACACACACACACACACACATACACATCTGTATTACTGAGGTACGTACCGAAACGTGAATTTTGTTTACCGTTACACCCCTATATTAACAGCATACTCAACCCACACTGGCCTCCACTCTTACCTATGATACCCTATACAATATAAAATGCTACAATGCTATGAGACCATTCGGGAAATTTGGGCTGAAAAAAGAGGAGAAAATTTCCTCTTTCTGTGTCCCTTTTGTCTCTGTATACTGGGAGAAACTATTTATAGAAGGCAGCAGGAGGCTGACCAGGTGATTTATACTGATAAATGGCTTGGTGAAAAAGACAATGTAGCTGAATGCCAGCAACACACATCAGCTCCAACCTTTTCAGCCTAAACTGATAGACAGCTAAGTGAAATGCTAGCATGACAATCACAAGAATATTTGAATACATAAGCAAATGTTTGCATATATTTACATATATAAGCATATACATTATATTAGCTCAGTGTTAGCAGGAATTTAGCTTAATGATAAAAACTTGACATTCTGGAAAGGTGTGGGAGTTGCAACAATGAAAATACCTGCTGTGAAATGCATCATTGGCACAAGAAATATCAATGTTGCTTTTGCTTAGTCGCTTGCATGCAATTGGGCCACAGTCGTCCTCTCCCAGAAATCCAGGGTTATCCTGTGTGATATGGATGCTTTATAGTCAAAAAGTAAACAAGTCTCTATTACAAAAAAAACCCAAAATGCTGTATGTATATAGTGTGAGGTCTCGGAAAGCACTTAAGTACACTGACTAATAAATCCTAAACTTTAAGCTGATGCTGGAATACTTCCAAGAGCTTCAATGAGACTAAAGTATACTGAAAGTAAAGCTATACTTAATAATAAATAAATAAATAAACTGAATCAATAGCTAGAAAAAAGAAATGTGGTTTAAGTGGTTTGAACTTTAAACACTGACCCTTAGGCTCTCCATGCTGTTGTGTCTCCCTTTGCAACTAGGACTGTCATGTTGTGGGCTGTTGCTGAAACAAAGTGCATCAAAACACAGCACGCCACCCACACAGTCACCCAACAGGCATACCTGGAAAACAGCATATAGCACACAAAATTAGAACCATCTGAAAGCACACCAATACAGCTTAAAAAAAATCTTGATTACTGCTAAATAAAACGGGTGCTTCTCAATTAGATGCTAGATATCAACAGATATGCTCACATATCAACTTATATCAACTAAACAACCCAAATCTGCAATTGTGCATAGGTTTTTTTTTTATTTATTCATTTTTTCATGATCATATGGATGAGGGGTTGTGTTACTCATGCTGCCATTGAAAGTCATAGTCCACACTCAAACTCACTTAAAAACTGAAAAAAGTGTATTATTAGATTTATCATGCCAGATTAAGAAGCAGAAACAGTAAAGAGGTTTCTCTGCTGTTGTTTGAAATGACTCATCATTATTGACTCATAATGCTACTAATGACACCCAGGTATGATACATTACTGCTCTAGTAAAATTTGCTATCTAATCCCACTATTAGTTTGACTGAAATTCAGTGTTTTAGAGAAACAGTCAGTCAGATTGACAACTGAGGAACTGATGCATATTTAGACATTGCAACCAGGCTTTTAAAGCCTTTAAAGCCACCAAAAGCCTCATTAATATAAATAGGGTAACATTTTCATTACTGATATTATTTACATTATATTAGCTAACCTCACAACATATAATTTTGCATAATTATATATAATTAAAACAATACATTTTTTAAAATAAAAACCAGCTTCATGTCTCACATTAGAGAGCACTGATATTACAAGCATATGGCTATATTGCTTACAGCATGAAAAGCTGAGTTACATTTTGAACTCTGTCTATCATCCCATAATAGATCATACTCCAGCCAAATGTTTCCTGTACACAGCTTAGACATATGCTTGGGGTCTTTTGCCTTGTTGGACATATGCTTGGGGTCATTTGCCTTATTGGACATATGCTTGGGGTCACCGCCTTGTTGTATGGGGAAGCTGGTTCCACTTATCCGCAGTCCAGACAGAATTGCATGGTGCTGAATTATTGAATGGTAGCAAAGTTGTATTAGTATTCCTTCCAACCAGAATAAGTCTTCAACCTTATCTGCTCCAAAACAACCCCAAACAATAAAGCTTTCACCTACATATTTGACTGTGGGTGTAAGGCAGGTAACATCTCCCCTCTTACTTTTACATCAGTTCTTCTTTTAGAGCCAAACAATTCAAAATTTGGAATCATCTGTCACCAAAACATTCTTCCAGTCATTCACTGAACAGTTCTTGTTTTTTTCTATCTAGTTTGTGTCATATAAACAAACAAAACATGCACGTGTCTCAAATTATAAAAGGCACTTTATGATGTTAAAGACATCACAACCCTTTATAATAATATAATAATCCTTTTCCAATCAGTGTAAAGAAAACTAAGTTTTTTCAACATTTAACAAACCACTCTGCATAATAAGCTGTAAATACTGGTGAAAGATCTATGCAAGTTACTTCAAGAAAGGGGCAAACCAATCTCAGATTTAGAAGACTTATTCTTAAGCATCACAGATGCCATGCTTTCTCACTCAAAGCCATGATGCATAAACAGACAGACCTGGCCAGTGAAGCCTTGTCCATCTGGAGACTGTAAAAAGCTGCGGTAGACCTCATTGGCTTGGGAGATGACGGATGTCACACAGTCCTGGTACTGTGGAGATGTAACAGCAAGAAGGGGGAGTACTGCTAGTGGAAGGTGGTTTACACTGCTCGACACACAGCTCTTATCATAGCTATAGGGGTTCAGGCTGCAACCAACACAGAGAAAACAAGGCTCTGTTAATCCAGAAACACTAGAAAGCAAATTGGTCTAAATGTAGCCTTGAGATATAGTGCTGTCCATGAATTCTGTTTAATCTTCTATTCAGGCATAATCAGGGGAGGAAGTAAACAAAACACTTCATCAGCAGCAACATCATCTGCTGCCTCTCAGTCATCCCTCTTGGACAGAAAACTAAAAATCCATCTCTCTCATTGTTTTTGTAATTTTGCTGAAAATACTCATTCCAAGTTTGAAACCTCTGCCTACTTAGAGTGGGCTGTAATTACACAACATTATCTCCATAATACTTTATGTAAATACAGAGTATATACATAGTGGTGTTAGACAATATATCTAATAAATATATTTAAAAATAGCTGGTCAAATATATTATTTGTTGCACCTGTTGCTAACATCTAAATATTATCCACAGATTGCTATGCAAGGTGTTATTAATCCTTCATCCAATCTATTTTATATATTTTCACTCTCTCACTGCATTATTTGGACAAATTTTGGTTCACTCTTCTATACAACAATGCTCCAGTTCTATGTTTCATGGAATTTGTTTATGCACAGCTCCCGTTATATCCTACTACAGCATCTGTATGGGGTTGAGCTCAAAGCAGCTAAAATGTGCAAAGCAGGTTCACCCTGCAAGCCTTTGCCTACCTTATACCTGTCAATCAGATTAGGAGTTTATCAGCATGATACCTTTTAAAATTGAGATTGGCTATGCAAGGTTATTCTCAAGAGGTTGTTCTTCAAACCCTGATGTAAATCAGGGACTAAATAAAGCTTGTTCATTATGTTTTCCTCTTTATTGTTACAACACAGTAATGGTAAGATATTAATAAACTATTCTTTTTGGAATGACAGGACTAAAACAGACTTGTAGATACAAGTGCTAAATATTTTTCAATATACATTTTATATGACAAATAGAACACTGTTTACATTTACATTTATAAACAAAGAGGTACAAATAATATAAATCAATATTGTTAGGTTGGTTGTTTTATGTTATTATGATTTATACAAATGTACCCTTATAAGTTTTGAAAAGAAATAAAAAAACTGAAACGTTCAGCTGCAGCCTCTACTGTAGGCTATACCACAGGGTCATGTCTCAGATTAGTTAAGACCACAAAGGTCAATGAAATCCCCCTTATCTGTTTCCTGTGAACTTTATATCCACTGATTCTTTCCTTAACAAGATGAACATTAAACCCTTACTCTTTAGGAAAGACAGCCAACTCAGCAAAATCTCCTAACTGGCCCAAATAGTAATATCTAGAAAATGGTGTTGCATGCTTCAAAATATATTTTCCAGTGTTATGTTTTGCAATTAGACTTAGATGAAGAAATGTTCAATTCAACAGCATTTCTCTTTTCTATACATCCATCAAATTTTCTTCTCCTCTGCATATGTTACATTTACGTTTACATTTGCGGCATTTAGCAGCTTTACCAGGGCGACGTACAAAAGTGTTACTGAATCATTAATTCTCTGAAAAAAAGTTACAATTTATTTATGTACAATACAGCATTACAGCTAAATATTTTTCATATTATAAATATTTAAAATAAAAAGACTACAATAAGATAAAAATGTCACATTTGGGATCACATCTTCTAAGACATAAAAATATGGGCTGAATATATAAACCAATGTTTTTAATCTCTGTTTATATATTATTTATGTAAGTTGCCTGTCTAATCATTTACCCTCCTATTCTATATATTCTTCATTTTCTTTCTCACTCTTCCAAACACAGATGGTGCTTCAAGTCCCTGTCTGTGCTCCCAGCATGCAGCTCACCCCAAGAGAGCATGACCTGAGCTGTGTGTCTTTGTGTCCACATTTGCTCCTGTCATGTTTACACAAAGTGTCCTGGCAAGACCATAGCCATTATTATATCAAGTCAAAAAAACAAATGAATTATACTACTAATTAAACTATATGACTCTTTCTACACCAGCAGCAGGTTGCATAGAACACCTCCAGATCTCTTAGTCCTCCTCTTATAATCATTCATTTGTTCTATTAGTAATTAATTAATAATTAATAGTGCCGTTACTGTTGGTGCTCTTACTAACACCCTAGCACTGTTTAACTTTGCTGAAAAAGATGAGATGATGAAAATTACCAGTGGAGCTTCATTTCATTAACATGACAAAGACATCTATTTTTAAAAGCTGCTACCCGTTCACACAATAGCAAATGTGGATAACTCTTTTTTCATTTCAGTACTCTAGATAACAGTGCAAAAGAACAAATATATACTGTTCTACCACTCATGCAAATAAAAGGTAACATTATTAGAAAAAAATGCAGAAACCCTGCCTGAGCATATGCTTTAATAAGGTAGCCACGCTTCTGGGTTTCATTTGCTTTCTCTGTGCATTTCTCATGTACTGCTTTCATGACTCACACTTGGAGATGTGGATGTAACACATCCGCTGCTTTTAAAAACAAAAGCTTCAAAGCTAGACTACAGAAAGTCTGCCATGTCTCAGAATACTCAAGTAAGAAGACATTCAATCATTTACACCTTTTCATGATCAAAAATCCACTGAGGAGAAAGATGCCAAGTGAAGAGAATGCCGACTGAGGCCAAGCAAAGCTAAGCCGAATCAAGCTGAGAGACAACAGAACAGAAAAGTATGTTTGTGTTACTTTTGGAGTTGACAGTGTAGAGCTGTGTAGGGCTCTGGATGAGCCACCAGTCCACTCTCCAAAGCTTGCTTTTAATGTCCTCTCTTCCCATTAGGGTGTCATACTGTGTTGTTTCTTTTTTGTTCTTTATTGTTGATAAGACCTCATCCCACTGCTACCAGTACGTTTATAACAGGTAAACCCAATAATCCTCTAATTAGAGCATACTCAGCCTAACAGCTGACAAAACGCAGCCTTGAAAAACAGTCAATATCCTACAGCCTCCATCTGATGACTCTGCCTTTGTGTGAAATAATGATTGCCAGGTTCCTGATTAAAGATACTATGCTTATTAGGATTATTCAGTTTTACACAGGTATTCAAAAGTATCCAACCAAACAGTTGAACTGGAAATGATTATAAAAGCGATATAGAATAAAAAATAATATGTGCACATTAGTTGAATAAACCATTTCATACACATAGGTTTAGATTTTGACTCATTTCACATGTTCAAAGCTTATGTAGTCTTACTAACTATATTTATTACAGCAGTATGGTACAGATTATCAATTACAATAAAAGGGTCCGTGTTACCTGAAATATGGAATCTGTTTAACATGCAGGATAAGACAATATCTAAGACAGCGACTTGTTAAAAACTTTTGTTTAGATCTGAAAATTAATTAAATAAATAACTTTTTTGGAAGACTCTGAGACTCTTCTGAGAGCCATGGATTATTCTTTTAGTGACAAAACACCTGAGCCTGATACTAGGGCTATGGTAAAAGATGCAAAGCAGTAAAACATACAAATAGAAAAAACTAAATTAACCTTCTGATGATTTGAGGTCATATACATTGAGTTTGATTGCTAGCAGAAATGAAAAAACTCTGAATTCATCCTTGTCATTTCCCAACCATTCTTAGCACATTACCCAGACCATAGGTCCATTACCCTCCCACTGCATCCAGTCCAAATCCAGCATACTGATAAACATGCATGACACAGATTGTAACTTTGAATTGTCTCTGAATATTTATTGACCGTGCACTTGCAACTAATGCTTGAAAAGAATAGAAGAGTGTTTTTTCTACAAAGGAAGGAATTCTTTTAATAATTCATTCTGCCTTTTCAATTACAATTAACAATTACATTCAGGTTTAATTTCACCTTTAGTTACTCTATTTATCTGTGCATTTATTTCTGCATTTTCCTCCTATGCAGACCTGTTTTACTTGCACAATCATTAATGCCTGTAATGCTGTGTATTCTCTACCCACCAGCATTCTCCAACAGGCTGACAGATTTCAGTAGAATATTAAATCAGTCTCTGAGTATCCAGAGTCCCCACCGGAGTTGTTTTGGCATATAATGGCATGCAGATTGACTGTGCACAAACAGATCCACCTATTCAGTCCTTGATTAGCATACAGAAGAATGAATTTCATTAATGTAGAAATGGATGCGTTGTGTAAATGAAAGATTTGACAACTCATTTCAAGAATGAAAGTTATTTTGTTATGCTGTGACTATTTGATGCCTGGATGCTGGATAGCAAGCAAGCAGAAATCAGTTGCTTGAATCCATGAACCACACATCATATGTATTCTTCTCCCATCCTCTGTTTCAAGAGAGACTAGTGCCAATAAACCAGAAGTTCACTGTAAAACCAGTAAGAAAAGAAAGCCCCATTAATTACACTAGCATCTGCATTAGGGCTGTAGCTATCGATTATATTAGTAATCGAGTATTCTACTGATTATTCCATTCATTAATTGAGTAATTGTTTAAGAAGTACTTTTTCTTTATTAAAGAGCTATGAATAAATAAACAAGAAAAATAATGAGACAGGTGTCTTAAAATGAACAAGTAATTTGTTTCCTTTTTAGAAAAATTGCGGAATTATGAGAAATAAAGTCAGAATTCTGAAAAAATTAAAGTCGGAATTGCGGGAATAAAAGTCGGAATTAGGCAAACTTTTTAATGTGGCAAAAAAGGCTTCCATATGAATGTTCTTCTTGCCCCTTGCTGTTTTTTTTCCGTTCCTCCATTTTTTTATTCTGCAGCGTCTTCTGTTTTTACCTGTCCAGAGGTTTACCGCTAGCACTGTCGTGCGCCAATAATAACGGACTGTGGAGAAACACAGTGCTACACGTGTGGTTAAATGTTCTAAACAAAATAAATAACTTATTAATAATTTGCTTAGATGATTTTTTTGTATTCGAATTACTCGAGTTACTTGAGGAATCTTTTCAGCTCTAATCTGCACCACACAGGCTATTCACTACTAGCCAGTTGAGGTTCTATATCTCAGACGTCAGCTTCTCAATTCCCTGACCAAACCACTTTCAGGGGATTCTCTTACTGTGTATTATACACATTTAACAGCTTTAAGATGTCTTTAGAATGAGCTCAATAAACATATCACATAGCATTTTTTTCCCTGAATTCCACATACACACAAACCAGTGTGAACCAAATGATCTGCCTGTTAAAGAATTGTCTTTTAAGCATTATTGAAATTAGCAAATCTTTTAGCAAAATTTAGTAAAATTAGCAAATATAAAGAAACCAAGAATCAAATTTAAATTTTTCTGCACATAGTGTGGGATAAAAATCATACAATAATACAAGTCTACAGTATATAAAGTAGTAGTGGACCTCTATGCAAATCTCTCTTAAAAATCTTCTAACACCACATTTCTAAGAACAGCATTAAAAATAAAACTGCAATTGAATTGGCAGAGTGGCAGCTCAGCAGGTAATGAGTTTGAATTCTGGTAACACCAAGGTGTCAATATTAAGACCTTGAGCAAGACCTTTATTCCATAACTGCTGAGTTAACCCGCAAGTCATTTTGGATAAAAATAATTTAGCTACTTGGTTTCATGACACTAAATAATAAATCATCAAATTGCTGTTGAAACAGCACTGGGATAAAAATGCCTGATTCCCAAGACAGTTGCATAAAATATATTATTAAGGCCTGCTTTATTAATGATTAGTGGGTAGTGCTGGTGGAAACAGACTGTGGGTTAGAGAAGCAGATGAATAATCTCTACATCAATTTTCTTTTTAAAAATATATATATATATATATGTATATGCTTTTTAAACTGCTTTATGTACACTTATAAAGATTTTTAAAATGTCTAACATTATAAGATACTTTGAAACTGTGAATCAGGGAATTTATAATGATATAGAAGTGGTAGTAAGTGGTATTATGCCAAAATATAAAACAAAGGTTTTATAGCGGCCCAGTGTTTAAGATGCTGGACTTCTGATTGGAAGGTTATGAGTTCATATCCCACCACTACCAAGCTGCCACCACTGGCCCTTAAGCCTTAACGATTCAGTTGTATAAATTTAAAATATTATTTCAATTTGTGCCAAAAAACTCAGATCAGATTTGTACACAATAAAGAAAACTAGAGATGTGTCTATCTAATTCAACTTAAAGTATTATGCTATAATTCTCTAACATGAAAGCTCAGTTAAGTTAGTGACTCACGTGGAAACCAGAGAAAAGGCCTCTGCACATACAGCAGGACAGGGCACCAGCTTTATTAGTATGTGGTGTATGGCAGCCTCAAAGTGAGCCTGTGTCACTTTCTCCACTACTGAGGAAAGACTCGCCAAGTCTGATACCTTTGCTCCCAGGTCACCACTGGCTGGGTCTAGAATATTCCCCCCATGCACCACCAAAATAAGCATCTGGGTCTTACACTTTGTCTAGATCAAAAGAAGAAAAACAAGAAAGCTTAAATTTAACAAAGGTAACAGGGAACCAGCCATTAAACAATAAACTGGTGATTGAGGAGAAAGCCAAACATTTAATCCAACTGAACATTAAAGATTTTTAGTGATAAGAAGAGAGCATTAAGGTAGTACATTTACCAGGTTGAACTGAATGATCTTACCCTATTGTTCTCTAGGCCTTTGTTGCCACTCTGGGGGATACACCTGGGGTTACCATTATGGCACAAGTTCTCTGAATGACATGCCAGTCAGAAAAACAGGCAGAAAATTAATGTGTGAGAAGGAAAATAAATCAGATCTCTTCACAAAGACAATACATGCAATAAAAAACAAACATAACATAACATAACATATAACATAACATAACATAACAAGAAGAGTTCAGAATGTGAACAGAACACATGCAAATGTCTTTTGCAACAATACATGGTTATGATAAGAGCTGTCACTAGTTAATAAAGAGAGACTGCTAATACTGAAAACAGAGGTATATTTTTTAGCTGGAAGTAGACTTCTAATGCTCCAATGGGTGCTACAATACTGAAACACCTGCCACTCATGAAAGTATGAATCTAGGATTCCCAAATGAACTGGGACTAGAAAATGTATGAAACAGGATTTAGGGCAGGAACATTTTGGTAAATATAATACTCTAGCAGTCAAATTCTATATAGTTTTAGTAGTCTGATAAAGAATAGGATAGATTATAGCATTATTTTAATGTAATATAATGCAGTCTTGATGAGAGAACTGATCTGGGATTAGTGACAAAGAGATGAAGTTCCAAGCAATTTCTGACATCATAAAAAACAATCCCATGTCAGTGAAGCCGCATTTATAAATGCTTAGAAGCTTTAGCACCAAATACAAAAGTTGTTTGCATCTAGTGCTTGAGATATAAACAGGTTATTAATAGTAATAGCAAGACTATGTTAGATGTGATGTTGTCATGGAGCTGTGTGAAAACTAAAGCAATGACTGTGAATAATATAGTCAAAAGGATGCAGATACACTACGGAATGTAGTGGGAGAATACAAAGCCTTAAGTTATACCTCAAATAACAAAAACAGAAGAAGATTTATGTTTGTTTATAGCAATAAAAAATTGCCTACTAGTGAAATAAGGAAATGGAAAAGGAGCTAAACCTGTAATGCCAACAGGTGAGATATGTGCAAAGTCATGCAATAAATAAAGTATTCAGATAAAAAGGCAGAAGAATTTTAATGGTCCATCAATCTAATACAAAAGAAGGTCAATAACAGCACTCAAGAGTGTAGTGTCTGACATGGGATGATCAGAATGTAGATTGAAATGACTCATTCAAATTCACTGCTACAATTTCAGACATAAATCGATAACTGTGGTATTGTTTAAATCTGCTACTACAAGGAATGGCTGCCATTAATAAAAGGAGTAAATAAGGGCAGTAATATCTGACATAGATGATCATTTTTAAGGAGTGCTGTGGGATCATGGTGTAACTGAAATGAACTGTTTGGCTTTTTATTTTTATATTAAAATGACTATGCAATTTGTGCTGCACTGCAGAATATAAATAACTATATTAGATGATGCTATATTGTTATCATTTAAAAAAGTCAGCTCAAGTAACATTTAACTGTTAGTATCAGCTTTCACAGTTTTCTCAACATTCTCAGCATTACAGAAACCCAGCTGAACCCAGCATGACAGCACAAGCTTTTTTTTCCATCTATTCTGCTTTCAATGTGCTACAGGTCAAGGCCAGAACACTTTGGCCACTGTGTCTGTTAAGCTATAGTTTTACTCATTCCGACACTGCTGGATTTCTCACTTTCTCAGTCTCTGTGGCTGTTTTTCATGGCAATTTACATTTAAGGTGCTAACATTGTTCTCGCAACAAGTCTCATTCACTTTCTGGGATTCTTTTACAAGGCTAAACCTAGATACCTAGATTATTATTTTTTAAAAATTTACATTCTGAAAAGCTAGCATTACTGTGTGTGAAGGAGTGAAAAGAATGCTTAAAATTAATTAGCAACTAAAGGTCAGAAAGCAGCCCATATTCCAAACTTTAAAAGTAAACAAAATAACCTTTATTTATTGATATGAAAGTCAGCTAGAAAGTGCTGCACAGGCGAAACACAGACCTGCTTCTGCAGACTAGCAATCAGAGTAGACTACTGTGCAGGAATGTTAAAAATTCCAGTATGTGCTTATTCATGAGAATGAGAATTCATTATGACTCATTCTGCAATTTATACACCTGCAGTACTGCTTCAAATTTTCATTACATTCTGCGCATTATTAAGAAACAGCAAAAAGATTCATGCAAACAATCAGAAAACAGACAGTAATCCATCTGCGCTGTCAATTAAACAAAGCTGTTCAGTGCTAGGTTAAGATAGGCAAGTGTTATACTTGCAGATGTCATGACAACCCAAGGTTGTCTGATAATATGAAAGTAAGACAGAGATTGTGGTTGCCCTTTAAATAGATAATGCTTTTCTTTCCAAATAGACGTCTTTCTGAGGCGTGATTGTGCTGAATGAAAGCTTCAAACTCCAAAAAGCAGGCTTGACTGCTGTGAAGGGTCTCTGTTGCAAGAGAACCAGCTGCACACTCCATTCATGACCCTAAGAGTGAAGCTGTTTAGCTCTTAGCACTCCGTACAATAAGCAAATGTCATTCAGCCCAACTTAGATGCACTTAAGACTGACAAATGCCAGATGTCAAGCTGCTTCTTTTTCTTAATATACTGCATGCGTTTCTGTGTATATGCTTTAAGCCTGAATGTATTAAATTTAAATGTAAGTACTTCAAAATTTTCTGATCACCCGCTAAAAAATTGCTGCCCATTATACCCGTATCTGACATACAGTATATCAACCCAATAGAATCCCACAAGTAATCTTTAAATCTTATGAAAACCTTTTTCTGTGGATTTCCTTTTTATGTATTTAACAAGCTTCCAGGCATTGTCTCAAATCTCACTATCCACTTTTAGCTCCCAAAACCACCAGCAAACAGACAAAAAAAAGCCAGAAACACAAGTGAGACAGAAAGAGAAATAAAAGGGAAAGTACTGTGTGAGGCTTTATTTTCATGCACTAAATAAGGCAATAAACATAAATATGTGAAAATTCTCCAGAGTTCATGGTGATCTCACACAGGCAAAGGTAATAAAAGCTCTCATACATAATTAGCGGTGAGGTGAGGACATAGCATGATGTGGTTTTTGCCATGTACGTCTAATGCTACCAGCTATTTAAGTCCATCACAATAAACACTCAAGATAAAGAAAAACAAGAAACAACCCAGAGGGAGAAGGTGAAAATCATGTGTATGTCAACTGCCCTGATTTAACAAGGAAAAGATTACACTCATTTATGCAGATTGCCAACAATTAAACATGATACACAAAACAAATAAGCAAGCAAATTAGTTTCCTCATTTGCAAAATGAGATAGGACTGCATCTCACATGATTTTTCTTACCACTGCAAAGAATCAAGTGTGAGAGATACAATTATCTAGCAAAAATACCTGGCATGTCAATGCAGAGTTTCTAATTACAATCAATTTAAATAAGCCTTGATATGATTACAGCCTTTACTGATATAAAATATAGAGTGAATAAGAAATTGACTTTCAATTTTAGGTCAATTTTAATTTATTTCTAAGCTAAATGGGCAACATATAAATTAATTACATATCAAATTGTATTATATTATATTGCATCATTTGAGTAGTATGACCCTCAGCAGTTGCAGTAAAATGGTTGATTCATGCAAGAAAAAAAGTGATTGCTTCTAAATCCAGTACGAAATTGAACCTGTCCAGGTTTGTCCGTCACCATTAGAGCACTGGGATATGCAAGCACACAAACGGTAACAACTCTGCATAACTACATGGCTTGCTGTGACGTCAATGTGTGTACCAATTTCACAGATATCCTCTCTGTTCCATTTGATAATTAATGAACCGCTAACTCACAGTAACATTAAAATACACATTAAAATGCATTTTTATCAATTATTTATTCTGTATCACAGCGTTCAGAGTCATGCCAATATTTCCATATAACCGCTCTGTTGCTTAGGCAATATTGCTTACATAAAAGGCTGTCAGACTGTTTTTGATTTGTTTGTGTGTCTTTACACAGTCCATGAGACTCTGATTTGTTCAAAGCTAGCACATCTATGCACTGATAAGGTGGAACTTAAGGATTTATTTCTTTTCCTGTAAAAACACTACCACAACCATATAGCACAACCATGGACAAGCATGGTTAGAAAAACCATGTGTGTCAGATTAGACTATGCTAGAAAGAAGCATACAGATACAGGTACAGACACATATCCAAAATATGCCAGAGGCATAAGCATTATTTATGCATACCAAAAAAATGAGAAAGAGAGTTTGAATGAAAGAGCCAGAAAGAAAAGTGGGGGATGAGTGATTGATGCAGATCCTTGGGTGTGTGAGTAGACATGCCTTAACAGTCTTGCTGCAAGGTTGATGACTTCAGACTAGGGATCATCTGGTTGCCAGCAGTGTGTCATAACACAGCTTTTGTTTGTGTGAAGAGCACCTTCACATTCTCATTAAATATAAACACGACTGCTATCACTGTTCTAAAGAACAAAAACCTGTGCAAATACACTTATTTCTACTGACTATATCCACACCACCCAACATGGATTATCAATATTCCTTTTATTTAGACATACAAGATTTAATGTAAGGTTCAGTATCTCTATGTCTATTTGCTTTCCATTACATCACAGTGCACTTGGGTGTAAAAAAATATTTCCTGATACACAATCAGATAGAGAGCTAGGGGAAAATGCAGCCTTCCTCTGCTGGCATGCTCAGTTTCCCGATGTCTGACTGAGTCACTCTATTTTGTCTTGTTGCCTTTGGAGGCATTATGCATTTAAAATGGTGAAAGAGGCAAAAGAAATTAGAAAAAAATGCAATTAAATGAGAATTAGCATGTCAAGGAGATTATGTCTGCTGCTTATGAGAAAAGAGGCTTGAGAGAAGGTGTAGGGGAGAATACAAATGAGCTCTGTGTGTGTGTGTGTGTGTGTGTGTGTGTGTGTGTGTGTGTGTGTGTGTGTGTGTGTGTGTGTGTGTGTGTGTGTGTGTGTGAAACCAACAAGGCCAAAAGCCAGTCCGTTACAGCCCTCAGATTATGGGTAGAGCAGATAAAACCTGTGAAAATGTCTGAAAACAGGGGAAGCTCCTACTGCTTTCCAAAATTCCTGGACAAGGTAGTTAACATCTGGAAATGTAAAGGGTCAAAATAATAGAAAACTGTTCATTTATTCAGATTTGCCATCATCTTGAACAGAAAACTGAACTAAAACAACAGCTTGCTTTTCTAATCAAATTCTTGTGCAACTCCAGTCACAAAACTACAAAAATATGAAAGGAAAGCCTACATAACTCTGAGAAAATATGGGTGTCCTGGTTAGCGTTAGGTGTACCTCATCTCTTCACCAAAGTACTAACAATCAGCACACATACAGTACAGTAACCACTTTCTTGCATGAGAGATCCTAATCAGTGTAGTAACATTAGGACAACAATTGTTTACAAACCAATTTCCTTTTTCCATGTTCAGCTCCACTGAAAGCTCTAAGTTTGCTCACATAAGCAAAGATATCCTGACAGTTGGTTGTTAATCAGACAGTTATATATAGGCGTTCATCATAGCTCATGCTTAACCAAATGTACCTGCTCAATCCTGGTGTACCTGGTGCTTTGAGACCCCTTTAGAATTTTCTATATTTTTGCATAAATATGAAACATTGGATTTTTGAAACAAGTCCTAAAAGTACACAAAGAGAACCTTATTAAACAAATAAGACAAAAAATATAACTGAGGAAATTATTAATTAATCAAATATTACAAATTGTTGAGTGTGCAAATGTATGTGCACCTTGACTTTCAGTATCTGGTATGAGCATATTTTGAAGTTTTCACAAACATATACAGAACCACTCTATTTCTGTCTTCTTAATGTACTCTGCTTGTTGAATCATTTATTTTCATAAAAATGACTTTACTTCTGCTGTGAAAAACAATTGAGACTTGCCTCATCAACCAGTATTTCCAGGCTTGTAATTTACATGTTAAATGTCATAGCACAATGAAATAAACCATGAAGAAACTGATTTGTGTTAAGATTTTCTAGAGTCTAAGAATGAGCAGAATCTGAAGCAATAGCTTAGTTATTGCTCTGTCACATGCGATTAAGCCTGATGACCAAAACCAAACACCCATTCCAACACTGATTCCCCTGTGCAATAGCTATTTTTTTTCTATTTTCTGTTGAAGTGATTTATACCATGTGATAAGAATACTTATTTCATTGCATAATCATAATAAGAATAATATAAAACAAAACAAGAAACAATAGCAAATAAAATGTATGTGTGGGAGCCATTTCACTGCAAATTTTTATTATCATAATCAGCATAAGAATGTATGGAGTATTACTAGCCATCCAGTAAATAGTTTATTCAAAACTTAACTAGAACGTATATTAGAAACGTAACATTTTACATAGTCTCTGCATTTTGGTAGAGAATTTTGACATGTTGATATAAATCAAGTTTCTATTGCTGCTTGACTGGTACTCTCCATCATACCCTCAATGTTTAGAAAAAAACTTTAACTGTCTCAGTACACTGAACATCACCTTCACCACCATCAGAGGGAGGGAGAGAGAAAGAGAGAGAGAGAGAGAGAGAGAGAGAGAGAGAGAGAGAGAGAGAGAGAGAGAGAGAGAGAGAGAGAGAGATTTTGTATAATGTGAAATGTAAAAATGTAGCTGGCCATGTACCTAAAGGAAAGAAAAAGAAAATAAAACCCACAAACCTTTCAAAAGATAAAAGCCAGAGCGAGAGCATTTTATTGTCCCACAAGGAATAAAAAGCAAGGCCTTCTATAATAAAACCAAACAAACAAAAAAAAAAAAAAGAAAGGAAGATGGAACTTCTCTTTTTAATGTGCAATACGAGGCAGGCCCTCAAAGCCTGATGCAGAAAGCACTGCAAACTATATCATCGGCATGCCGTTAGCTAAAAGCCTCACTTCTTTAATTATGAATGACAAAATCAAGAAGTCATGATCAGCACCCTTAATTCATCATGATTACAGTAGTAGGTAATGTAGTCTCTAAATGACAAAGGTCTGCTAACATTTTTTTTTTAATATACAAAAATTTTGGTTTGTTATTTCTGGTACAAAAATTGAGTATATCAAGAGAAAATATTAACAGAGTCATAGCTAGTCTTGCCAGACTAAACCTTACTTGCACTCTACAAATAAGGCAGTGTCCTTAACTATTATGTAACAACAAGGATACCTAATAATACATGTTTCTCTCTCCCTGTCACCTCATCTTCTCTCTCTCTCTCTCTCTCTCTCTCTCTCTCTCTCTCTCTCTCTCTCTCTCTCTCTCTCTCTCTCTCTCTTTCTCTCTCTCTCTTTCTCTCCAGTAGTAGTGATCCTGTATTCAGCCTCATTCACACTGACGCTCTACCTCTAGATGGAGGTTATTTTCGATTGGAGACCACTCCCTGCAGCTGAGGATGGTTCCACATGAACAGAGTAAGGTTACTGGTTACTCTGAAGGGTTAAACTCAAAAACCATGAATATGGATCTGGTCTGTGATTAATATAAACAGTTTATTACAATGGCTTAAGGCTACAACCACTGTGAACAGTTTAACACTTGAATTTCCATCAGTGAACAGTTGATACCCTCAAAAATGATGGAACTACAGTGGAACCCGGTTATGTCGCCGGCCTAGGGGACGCCAAAAAGCGTTGAGATAACCGATGATCGAGACAAACGAAAACCAATATTGCGGCGATATATTAATGTGCTTGAAATTTCTTTATGTACATGATGTGCGTTATTAAATTAAAATGTGCATGCACGTGTTTTTGGAGTTTTTGGCGTTGCCGCGATTTGTTCGATTGGTCATGCGGCTCGAGATAACCTGTAATGCGGATAAGGAGGCGGAAGCCGAAGTAAACGCAAACAAGGTTTATAGAGAATACTCAGGAGATAATCCACTAATACTTGTAGTGAAGCAGTAATATCCAGTGGTGCGCTCCAGGAGCGCAGTCCACGAAGTTCTGTGAAAGCAGAGACAGGTCGTGTAGAGAATCCACGGATCCGCTCTATGGAAAGCGCAGCATTGGGCAGCAACGGATAAACGTGGTGCAGACATGGAAAACAGCAGGATCGGGGTAGTCTGGGGTGCCGTTGAGAGAATGCGGAGTACGAGAAAAAGGGTACGTAGCGGGATACGTATATGCGCTTACACAGACCGACATGAACCAACACATACGATCATGCACAAACAATAACGGCCCGCGAGTGTGTGGAGGTGAGGGGCCTAAATAGGAGATGGGATGAGTGAGTGAATGAGAGTCAGGTGTGTGTGATCAGCATGACTGCGAGGAGCTCCGTGCGGGCGGGGCACGCACGGGAGAAGAAGCAGGGTGCTTCGGGGAATGCCGCTGCCGAAGGGGGCGTGGCAGGGGGGATTCCTGACATAACCGACATTAAGTGGCAAATTTGCCCCCCGTTGTGCTCGAGATATTAAAGTTCGGCGACATAAAAGAATCGACATAACCGATTAAAAAATGCTAAGACAAAGCGAGAATTAGGCGATTCCACTTCAAAAACGTCGACTTAATAGGGTTGGCGAGTTAACCGAGGTCGAGATAAGTGGGTTCCACTGTACCTTATAATGAATGAACATTTGGTGACAACCCAGATAAGGATGGGACCCCTTTAAATTTTGTTGCTCTCAGGGTTTTTTTCCTTATACCATCTTATGGAGTTTTATTTTGCCACTTGCTCATTAGGGATAAACCTCAGTATAAACTCAGAGACTTATGAAGACTAAGACTAACCCTAAATCTAATACATTTAAAATGTTTATTATTATTATTATTATTATTATTTGTAATCTATTTTAGTAAAGCTGCTTTGGGACTAATTCCATTGTAAAAACTTTACAAATTAAACTGAATGTTTGGATATTTACTAGAAAATAACAATAAGTTGTCATTTATAATTTCAGTACATGATACAAAAAAACAGCATCGATTTCATGATAACTAATGCTTCACAACATTCAATGGTGTATGCATTGTTCGTTTCCAAAATAAAAAAAAATGTAAAGTTTAATTTGAACGAAAACAACAAGAAATTCTATATTCAGGATAGACAGAAAAACAACTTAAGGATCTCCGAAAGCTATAATATAGTTCTCTTCAAAATCCCAACACAAAAAGGCAGGCCAAAACATCTAAATACTATCTAAATACTAATACTACTGAAAGGACATAGTGACTAATAAATTCATAGATAAGATGATATTCGTGTAATAAATAAATAAAAAGTATTAATACTCATTGGGGGGGTACACTGACAAATCAAGCAGCAATATAATATGATAAAACACAATTGCTATAGGAAAATAATAAAATAAATTCATATTCGCTCTGTCTTGAAGTTGTCTTGTCTGTATCCTGAGTACTTTCACTCACAGAAATCTTTTGTAAATGCTTTAAATGCTACACTGTAAATGCTACATTAAACATCAACCATTATATAGAGCATCCATCATTCAAATCTCTGTGTAAAGTGTTTCCATAGATACAACAAGAAATTAGAACAAGTATATCAATATAAACCTTGTAATTGGAACTGGTGTTAGATAAAATAAATCAGATTCAACATAACATTTTGTACATTAACAGATTTAACATTATTGTAATATTAATTTCATTAATATTTTTCTGTACACATAAAAGGGAACCTGGTCACATGTGAGGGACAACCGTTTGATCTGACTAATCTACAATCAAATTTATGGCATCATTCAAACAAATGCAATGTTACTATTCATAATCTGTTTTGAGAACACTATTTAAGTTCTTACTCCCAGCATCTGCTGTGTGTTTGTCATCTGCCTATCACAAGGTTGATGACATTAGACAATTCAAAACAAACAACACACATGCACCGCCCATAAATAATGGTCAGGACACTGGCATTACTAATGAATAAGATATACCTTTATTCGTCCCACAGTGGGGAAATTTCTTTAACAGAATGATATAGACATTTAACAGTGCCCTTTAAACCTATTGAAATCACCAAAGGCTTTTCTAAATACATTTTGATTAGACTAATTCATGATGGTTTAAAGTGATATAAAAGACCCAACACTCTGAGTTGCAGCAGTTGCCACATAATCAATATAAGAAATCATGTTCATAAATTTGAATGCTCCTATGTAGCATAATATTGTGCTGATAAATTAGTAATGACAGCGTAACAAATGCCTGAAGTAGCAGCGTAAATGGAGGAAGCAATCTGCCTGCAGAACCATTTCATAATAGATTTAAATCATGTGTCTGAGCTGATAATTAATTGCAAATATGCTTAGGGAAACTCCATCAAAACTTCTTTCATTACTCATGTGAGTGTGAAAAAATAACATGACTATCTTGTAATAACATAACATAACTATCTAACATGAATGTCTTGTCAAAATGTCAGCAATGTTAGTTGAATAGCTAAAGTTTTCATGACAACCAGACAAAGAAAAAACTTAAAAATGACAAAGCAATGCATGCACCCAAATACTGCTATCATGTCAGTAGTGTAAGCTGCAAGTTTCCAATAATTTGCGTAACTCCTGTCCATATCTATATCATTCCTAAAAAATGTAAGTACCGTAATTTGTTTTCTAATTATTACTATATTAAAACACTGACCACACATTTTAACCCTTGATTCGTTACTTACAATGGATAACATGTAGAAACACCCATGGATTAAGGCAGGTGATGGCAGTCAAGATTGGTCACACAACAGGCTAATATATTTTTTACACTAAAATAATTTTACAACAGCATGCATAAATATTCTGCTCTCTTGAACTTTTCCACATTTAATAGTTTTGACAATGCGTCTGCACATTACAAATGAGTAACAATTAGGACAGAAAGATATGCAGCTGTAACTGTATCTAATAATGGTTGTACCAGGCATTGACCCAGCCAGGTGAAAACTGCCAATTGTTTTTTGTTTAATGTTTTTGTTGCACAAAACAAATATGCTGCACCTTCAAACATATTTTACACAAACTTTTACATATTGTGTAAATCAAATGGTTAACAAACTAGAAATTCTACTTCAATTTCAGATTTTAACAATATAAAATGTAGAAATGTTCAATAGGTATTTTCATCCCTAGTATCATTGTTAAATTCATGTATTTTTACCAAACTGTGTGGCTTCCCTAGGAACTTTAAAAAAGGCTGTAAACACTTAACCAAAAAACTCTTAAACCCACTGAAAGTTTAATGAAGATTTTATAATTTTACTGCACTACACTACATTAGTCACTACAGTAGTTATGTACGGTGTGTCTACCACAACTCTAACCAGAAATGGTTGCAGAGGATGAATGACTTGTTTATTATAAACGTACATTACTCTTTTAGTAAATCTGCCTTTATTGGCCACATACTAGCTTCTATATAACTTTATACCAGGAAACAACCAGTCTGTTTATGAGAGTCAGCTGATGCTTCTGAATCTCACCGATGTTTTCTAGCAATAGCTATCGTATCATCCAGACTGGATCTCTGCAGGATGGAATACATAACATTACATATCACCTAAAACGTAGTTCTGGGTTTATATTAAATCTACAGAGTAATTGCTCTGCTTTACTAAAGAATACTTTCATTTCAGTTATCACTACAACCCTAAAACACAGATGCTGGTTCAGATTAGATAGTGGAGTAGTGCAGCAGGAGTGTCGTTTAACTGTTCATATATGGAAGATTTCAAAACAATTGCAAAAACACAAAGTGAACAGACAGGATATTTATGTAAAGCATTACTAACTGGATTACCTGCAGTGCTCCTTTGACTATACTAATCCAACGATACGT
>NC_139581.1:15065148-15085148 GCF_946808225.1 Silurus aristotelis | reverse complement strand
TCTCCTCGTCAGGAAGTGAAATGCATTTAGAGGATTAGGATCTGATGATTGGTTTAGCCATTTTGAAATCCTTTGTTGTGTGTTTTGGTTCATTGTCTTGCTGCATGAAGTTCTTTCTAGTTTGGTTGGATGACTTTTTTGTGTAACAATCAGTCATAATATCAAAATGGCTGGCAGATAAAGTAAATAGCAATGCTTGTCTTGTTACAATGGCACCTTGTTGGACGTATAAGGCAGTGAATGATCAGTATGCTCGCAAAGTTGATCTGTTGAAAACCAGGAAGAACGCATAAGGATGTGATTGATTTTAACATGGCCAATGATGTGATACTTTTAAATCTGGGTCAGAGCATCTTCAGATGTAGGGTTTAGTGGAGTTTTCCAGACTTTCAGCTATTAGTTGGTTAGCTATTAATTGGTTAGTACCAGCTGTATCATAAATTTCTGATGGGCAATGTTCTGCTTAGAAACTTTGTGTCCTGGTATTCATGTGGGAATGTTTTGTTTTGGCTTGGCCTCCAAATACAGATCTCAGATGAAGCTTCTGTGGCATATGGTGAGAAAAACGTCTAATCAATGGAGGCCTTACCTTCCAAATTACAGGAATTATAGTATCTACTGCTAACACCATAGATATTACAACACACCCTCAAAAGTTCTGTGAGGTCCATGCCTTGATGGCTCAGTGCTATTTTGGTAATGTACTCAATATTAAGCTGGTTGTTTTAATATTAGGTCTTAAATAAATTATGTAGACATCTAGGTCTTTTTGCTGCTACAAACAAAAGCAGCCATGCAATCTAAAGCACTGATATTATCCCCACCATCTTTGACCAGTGCATTTGGATGTTTTGGATCATTAGCAGATACTTTTTGTCTCCATACTTTGACTTGCCATCCTTTTCTTTCAATTTTTAAGGGCACATCTATAAATTCATTTTGTGATTTTGTGATTCTAACTGCTGAGTGATTTGCCATCTTCTTTATCCCTGTATCTCTGACCTTTGAATCTCTTCTCTCAAATGTTTTTTTTGTTTTGTTTATTTATAAATTTTTTGTTGGAGGTGTATTATTTGGATGTCCTATTCAGTGTCTGGTTGTTAGGAGATGAGTGGCATGCCCAGTGTATCAGAGGTGGAAAGTAACAAAGTACAAATACTTTGCCACTGTACTTAAGTAGATTTCTCTGGTATATAACTTTACTTCAATATTTATTTTTCAGACAACTTTTTACTTTTACTCATTAAATGTTTACACAATTATCTGTACTTTCTACTATTTACATTTTCAAATCAGGCTTATTACTATCATCTATTTGGTAAGATGTCAATATTTTTTCTGATCATTGTGCACCGTTTTAGCCCATCAACCTATTTTCTGTCATTTGCCGGCTTTTTCAGTCTGCCACTGTTGTATGATTTCCTGCCTTTTACGTACCACATTTGTAGGCTAGTTTATGAAGCTAACAATTAACAATGCAGAAGGCAACATGGATGAGAGAGAATAACATGGACTGAGAACAGAGACATTCCTGATCACCTGATCATCATCATCTTTTCTCTGCTTGTGTTCTATAATGTGGTTGTTTAGCCTGGATACATTTATTAGGTAACAAAAAATGTTATTCATTTTGTATTAATATATTAATATGATGGTCCAGTTACCAGCATGGCACTAAAACAGGTAGTAGTAATGGCTACTTTTTACTCAAGTACATGTCAGAACCCAAATATCTTTACTTTAACTCGAGTAAAAAAGTGTAGTCAGTACTTTAACTTTTACTAGAGTCTTTTAAAACAAGAGCAGGATGTGTGTTCTTTTGCCATCTCTGGTGCATATGTACACTTTGCTCAGACATCCATGAAAGTGCATGTGCAAGTGTTTAATAGGTTACTTGGCTTTCTAACACCATATATGCAAAAAAGATTCTGGCAGGAATGAAAGATGAGGCTGGGTTGGTCATCATTTCAAAAGGTATGGTTAGACATGTTATGATTAAATCGCATTAAAAGTACATATTGATCTAGTTGCTTTTGTCACCAACTTGATTATATTTTACACACCAGTCTGCGGTTCATGTAGTTATTGTCAAATTCATAAAGATTCTTTGAATGTGTTTGTATAAATTATTTTGAGTGTCATGGTTATACAGGCCATATGGAGAAAGTTGAAAGATCAGGTTAAAAAAAACTTGTGGGCAGAAAGTTTATCTAGTGTTAACAACAACAAATGTGGAATGGCACATAAAAGAGAAGATCAGACAGTGTTTTGGAAATAACCATACTGTGATTGAAATAATGTCTAAACTCTCATTAGGTCATTTGCTTGCCATCTAATTTATATTCACAGCTAATTTGACACAGTGGACAGTCCTTGCTTCCAGAGGCCAACTACAAGTGTGGACTGCAGGTGGCTTTTTCTCTACTTTTAGTACCAGATATTTTGAAGTTCTGTATGAAAATTCATTATAGAAGTCAAATAGAAGTATAAAAGTCATTATATATATTTTCTGTTTCATATTTATTGTCTTACAATTCAGCAGTGTCAAATAACAAGACCAGGATATTGAGGTTTTGAAGGTACAAGTCATGGGAATAAAAGTTTAGGAGCATGTTAATTTGATATTAAAGGATTCATTTAATGAACATCTTCTATGTATATCTATATCTTCTATATTGCCACCTACAGATGTCCAGTTCAGACATATATTTACACTTTTACTCATCAAACAATTCAGTGAGCCACTGTGCCATATTCATGGGGGTGTTGCAAAACTGTAAGTTACCTCTCTCATCAGAACAGAAATAAAAAAAATAATCAATCAGAATAACTTTGTCTTTCGTTGTGCTGAACCTTCTCTTCAAGGGGACAAGTGACCTAAACACATGTCAGGAAAATTATCCCAAGAGCATAAAAATCCACCAGTCCTGCTTGCATTAAACCACCATGCTCTTAGTGTTTACCACACATGCACTTGCCCATTTTTACATGAATATGGTGTAAGTGACTTCTGTGACCCTCTCTTCTTATGTCTTTCTGTAGTTGTGTTCTTGCCAAACAGTATCCCATGTCCTACATTGAAATGTACATTCACCTAAAGAACATTTTCATTTATTCATCTATTTTCAATTATTGCTTTTTCTTGTTGAGGATTGTGGTGGTTCCAAAAGCTTTAGGCAGGAGTACACACTAAAAAACCTCACAGGGCACTATGTACACACACTTACTCAAATCTAAATTTACAAGCCTAAATGATAAATGTTTTTTCACCCATTTCAATTTAGACCACAGGTGCCATTTATTACTTCCCCTGCAAGTGCAGACTGATTGATTGTATTACTGAACATAGTAAAAAAAAAAATAATAACAATGAAGGATTTCATCATTCAGTAGAGAGACACTGCATAAGTAGTTGTTGATTAAGTAAAATGAAGTGATGAAAAAGTGGATAGATAAATTTAATCATCAGTCATATATTGGATTGTTTTACTGCACTTTGCTTTGCACTTTGCTTGCACAGCTAATTGTATTTTAAAACAAATGTCCTGTTCCTTAGGAAATCTTTTACTACACTAAGCTAACTAAATATAATACGTTAACTAATATTTCTGAAGTACATTACACCAATCTATCTATTTTAGAAGTAAGTCTATCTATCTACAGTGGTGTGAAAAAGTGTTTCTGATTTCTTATTTTTTGCATGTTTGTCACACTTTACTATTTAAAATCGAAAACTAATTTAAATATTAGTAAAAGATAACACATGTAAACACAACATGCAATTATTAAATGAAGGTTTTATTATTGAAGGAAAAACTAAATCCACAACTACATGGCCCCCTGTTAAAACGGTGGTTTATCACACTTGAGTTCAACTTCTCTAGCCACACCCAGGCCTGATTACTGCCACACCTGTTCACAATCAAGAAATCTCGTAAATAGGAGCTGCTTGACAAAGTGAAGTAGACCAAAAGATCCTCAAAAGCTAGACACCATGCCAAGATCCAAAGAAATTCAGAAACAAATGAGAAAAAAAGTAATTGAGATCTATATGTCTGGAAAAGGTTATAAAGCCATTCCTAAAACCTGTGACTCCAGCGAACCACAGTGAGAGCCATTATTCACAAATGGCAAAAACATGGAACAGTGGAGAACCTTCCCAGGAGTGGCCGCCTGACCAAAATTACCCCAAGAGCACAGCGACGACTCATCCAAGAGGTCACAAAAGACCCCACAACAACATCCAAATAACTGCAGGCCTCACTTGCCTCAGTTAAGGTCAGTGTTCATGACTCCACCATAAGAAAGAGACGGGGCAAAAATGGTCTGCATGGCAGAGGTCCAAGACGAAAACCGCTGCTGAGCAAAAAGAACAATAATAAATAAAGAATAAAGAATAAAATCTCGTCTTCATTTTGCCAGAAAACATCTTCATGATCCCCAAGACTTTTGGGAAAATTCTCTGTGGACTGACGAGACAAAAGTTGAACTTTTTGGAAGGTGTGTCCCATTACGTCTGGCATAAAAGTAACACCGCATTTCAGAAAAAGAACATCAGACCAACAGTAAAATATGGTGGTGGTATTGTGATGGTCTGGGGCCGTTTTGCTGCTTCAGGACCTGGAAGACTTGCTGTGATCGATGAAACCATGAAATCAGCTGTTTACCAAAAAATCCTGAAGGAGAATGTCCGGCCATCTTGTTTTTGACCTCAAGCTGAAGTGAACTTAGGTTCTGCAGCAGAAAAATCATCCAAAACACACCAGCAAGTCCACCTCTGAATGGCTGAAGAAAAACAAAATGAAGTCTTTGGAGTGGCCTGGTCAAAGTCCTGACCTAAATCCTATTGAGATGCTGTGGCATTAAAAGGTGGTTCATGCTCGAAAACCATCCAATGTGGCTGAATTACAACAAAAGTGGACAAAGATTTCTCCACTGCGCTGTAACCGACTCATTGCAAGTTATCGCAAATGCTTGTTTGCAGTTGTTGCTGTTAAGGGTGGCCCAACTAGGTTAAGGGGCAAACACTTTTTCACTCAGGGCCATGTAGTTTTGTTTTCCCTTAATTAAAAGACCCTTCATTTAAAAAAAATGCATGTTGTGTTCACTTGTGTTTTACTAATATTTAAATTAGATTGATGATCTGAAACATTAAAGTGTAACAAACATGCAAAGAAATCAGGATGGGGCAAACACTTTTTCACACCACTCTATCTATCTATCTATCTATCTATCTATCTATCTATCTATCTATCTATCTATCTATCTATCTATCTATCTATCTATCTATCTATCTATCATCATTATCAGTTTTAGAATTCTTTAGATTCTCTGTTGAACTCTCAGTGTTTCCTTAATAAGACAAGGTAACAAATAACATCAATTTATAAAGCTAAAAACTAAGAACTCTTAAATACCAAAGAGCCCATACATGGTAGTTTGCTTCTATAAATGTTTTATTTATTTGTATAGAATCTAATCATTTCGCAGCACCATTTTTGTATGAATCTGCCTTGCCTACCATACAGATATTTGATGTGATATAAGAGTAAAGGTTATAACTAATCTATTAACCCTTAAAGGCACCACTGAAGAAATAAGTGGTATACACTTAACTTTAGAAGTGTGAAAGTATTGTATGTTTTAAAGCAGCTGGCTAGTTTAGTCTCACACCCTCAGTGACCCACCGCTTCGTCCATCATGGAACAGATTGTTAGTCTTTGATAATCTCTTGTGTTCATTGTGTTCATATATATATATATATATATATATATATATATATATATATATATATATATATATATATATATATATATATATATATATATATATATGGCACCAGAGACCCTGATGAAGGCTGCAAATAATTTGTTCAAGATCTCTCTTTGTCAGCTGCACTACAGTGTTGGCTGTGCCCATCTCCAGAGGCCACAATCACATGTCCTTTAAGCAGTATGCACCATGTATGAACATATTTTTATTTTTCTTCACTCATTTTTTCTGATTTAAAATGACCACTGACAGAGTAAAAAAACCCTCTTAAATCATTGACATTCGTCGTTATTAGATATAGATATAGATATTCATCGTTATTTAGATATACTATAGATCATGTGTTATTATTATCACTATTGATGCTATCGTTGGCGTTGTCTTAAAGTTTAAGTATAATATCAAGAAGCATAAAGAGACATGAAATACATGAAAAACTGTCCAAAATTATGTGAATATTTTTAAGGAAGATACTGTGACACCTAGTGGTAAATGGGTGCACTACCGTACCTGCATCCGTCGATCCCAGGCTGTTTATATACATAGTTGCTGTATGTGACATTGTGTTATGCATTGCACTTTAATGTTTAATGTGTCATGTATGTATGTGTGTGTGTGTATGTTATATGTATATATATTTATATAAAATACATCTATTTATTAATTCCTTCTGGACTGTCAGGATTTTAATAAGGTGAAAATGAATTACATTACATTTAAGTTGACGGCATTTGGCAGATCCCCTTATGCACAGCGACTTACATTACTGAACTACAACCAAATTGTAAATAAAAATTCTGACACTGTTTAACTAGGTCACGGACCGTGAATCAATTTTAGACCATGAGTATAAAAAAGATATTATTGTGGTGACAATATAGTAAGAAACGTGCACAGATGTGTACAGTGCTAATTGAAGTACAGCCGGAAGTGGTAGGTGTTCAGTTTGAAGACAGCCAGTGACTCAGCTGTTCAGACATCTAGGGAGAGTTCATTTCACCACCAAGGTGCCAGAACGGAAAAGAGTTTTGATTCATGCCTTTGTAGCCAGAGAGATAGAACCAGTCAAGCAGTGTTAAATTGATTACATCTGTTAAACCCACACGTTTTTACTTTTTCTTTTTTATATATATATATATATATATATATATATATATATATATATATATATATATATATATATATATATATATATATATATAAATGTATATGTGTGTGTGTAAACACAGCATGATTCTGTCTTCAAAAATTGCGAAAATTCTGACAGCCACAGAAAATTCACGATGTTAATGTATTTAAATGATTGCATTTTATCATTTATTTTCATTAATGTGTCCAGGAGGTGGCGGTGAGTCCTTGTTTTTAGTTTGCTCCGCATTTTGCGTCAACCCTGATAATATGCTTGAAACACAACTAGGAACGAATAGATACTGACTACAATTTAACAGTGTTTAATTCGAAATTTCTCTGGGAATCTGAACTGTGAAGATTCACTCTGTCAAACATTATCAGGTTGTGCTGCTATGGGCTTCACAAACCTCGGACAGTGTAGTGCATTAGATACAAATAGTCTGTGTTTGCTTTGAACTGACTGTTTAAATGATCTGTATTTATTCATATAAAGTGTTTATAGACAGCTATAGAATGCTGCTTGCTTAAAAGACATGAACATGTTTATTTGTCATTTCTGTTCTGTTCTGTATTCTCTATTTAGTTATTTCTGTGACTTAATGCAACTTTAACACAGCAATGTTTTTTGCTTTTTAAAACTCTTTTGTGTGTGTGTGTATATATATATATATACCATCGGAAGTAATGTAAATACTTTAGCACAAATTAAATGTATATATATATATATATATATATATATATATATATATATATATATATATATATATATATATATATATATATATATATATATATATATATACATTTAATTTGTGCTAAAGTATTTACATTACTTCCGATGGTTGTATTACGGCTTAATAATTTTTGTGCAACCTGTTAAGAACCGGGTACAAATTAATATTTAATTTTATAATTTCCATTTACGTTTGTTTTTTATTATTAGCGCACAATTTCCCGTGTCTGCAGGCAGTATTCGCGTCTACACCAAGTCTAAACGATTTTATCCATTCATTCAGTGTAAGTCACTAAGTGTACCTTTTGGGCTTGTCTTCTGTTTCCTGTCTATAGCAAATACTTAGTAACACACAATGTGTATTTAAGTCATACTGGACAGTAAGAGTGTAAATTTAACTCTAAGGATGATGTTTACTGTAAATTATAGGATGTCCCAAGTCTTCTTACATAGGGAATTTTTTTATTTATTTTTAACCAAAATATAACTTTATTTACAAACCACTTTCTACACGGTTGCCATTTATTTGTAAACACACACGGGTCAGCTTTCCCAATCTGGGCATTTCCAATCCATCGCGACTCTCGGGATAACCTGTATATGTGAAATTACCAAATCTCCGTTATTTTGTTGTGCCACTGATTTAGTTTGCCATCATATTTATATAAATTTTGACTATTTTTTATTTAATTTTTATTAGGAAATATTTGTGTGAATAAAAAATGTACATTGTTTGCCAGACTTTTTGCGAAATTTATGTGAAAGCTGGTTTTGGTTGGTATAAATAACCTTGCGAATAAATGAGTGAATTTTTTTATTGTACAAATTTCTAACCCCGAGCAAAGAATGTGAATGACTACGTTAAGGTTAAATGTAATTGTGTTTATAGTGTACAGTACACTGGTTTATAAATGACTCTGGCACATAAAAAAATCCTTAGTTTCAGTGGTATTTTTTCTTTGTTTTTTTTTTTTTTACAAAACTAAGTGATATCAGCAAGAAGTCATCTTCACCCCTCAGTGGTTATATAGGTTTTCAGGCTACTCAGTGTTCAGTTTCAGTCTGCTGATAAAGAACTGATAGTGTGAGAAACTACGCATTATGAATGCTTATTTTGTTTTCTATGAGGAAGGGCGGGAGAAATGTATCTTGTATAAGTCTACATTGTGTTTTGAACAAGCCCAGTCTTTTTAAACTGTCATTGGCTGATTCTTTTGGGCAAATAGTAAAGTCGAGTTGTTTGCTCTGTTAATTGAAGCGAACAGACAACAATGGCCCATTAATACAAATGCGGTTCTGCCCGGAGAAAGAAAGAATAATCCCTAATTAGGAGCTGTAAGTGTAGGTCGCGGTGTGTGTGAAGCAGTTCGGCCAGCATCCGGCGACAAGCGACAGGCGCCGGAGCAAAAACACAGCACAAAAGCCTGTCTGCAGCCTAGAGGCCATCCTCCTTCATCCTACTATCCTTCCTTGTTTTATTCTGCACCCGGGGCCCAAATTACAACATGCATAAAATAATAATAATAATAATAATAATAATAATAATAATAATAATAATAATAATAATAATAATAATAATAATAATAACTACGACTAATAATAATAAGAAGAATAATAAGAATAAGAATACAAATAGTAATAATTATTGTAATAATAAGTAGTAGTAGTAGTAGTAGTAGTAGTAGTAGTAGTAGTAGTAGTAGTAGTAGTAATGATGTAGTAAAACTAATCAAGTAGCCGCCAGAGGGCGCACTAGTCTGTGCCTTCTTATTCACAGTAAATTGGGCATCAAGGGTTTTGTACCTCTATAGCACAGGTTCTACGAGTGACTTGCAGTAAATGTGTACAATTTTGCGCTAATATTCCATTTAAGATCAAGTCCAGAAACTGTTTTACATACGCTTTTTTATTATCTTACCATTAGACCTTCACTCTGAATAAACATTAGAATAATACGGGTACATTATTGTTTGTAATGATGTTTGCTAATTGTAGCGTGTTTCGTTTTAGTATCTGCTTGTTTGTGTCATTAGTAAAGACAAACTGATTACTTTAATATAATCAGAAATATTACTATTTAATCACAATTGTCTAAAACTTGTGGTCGAAGGGAACAGATTAGTTGTTCACGTGTCTATATTTGATATACGTTTGCTCAGGTGACGCATGCGCAATAAGGTTTAATAAGGCTATTTAAAAAATTGCTCCGCCACAATGATATTAATTCAACGCGTTTTTATTGAAACTGTGAGAGAATCCAACAACAAAAAAAAAATCCGAACAACCAGCAAATGCGACACGGTCATTATCCTAAAGCATATGTGGGCTCTGGTCCAGTCCATGAAGACAAAATTAAGCCTCTTGTGTTGGAGTGAATCCTGAGACCCTCTCAAGGCGCATACTAGCATATTAAATAGTATGTTGTCTGCAGCACATTCGGTCATATTACATCGCGAATCCTACTGTTGACATACTATTTAGTATAGTAGTGTGCCACTCTGGACTCCAGTGCCACGTGTTCTTCAACTAACTGTACAGCGAAGTCACACGTTTCTGTTAACGTGTCACAGGCAGATTAAACAGCGTTGCATCACAGATAGAAATGATCTGCTTCAACCCAACAAGCGCTATGAAGGAGCTTTCATTTACACTTATTACAGTTCATGTAAAATGAAGAAAAAAAGCAAAAAAAAGCACAGAGTTAAACTCTAAATAGTATATACACGCAAATGTACAGCGGTGAATAAATTAATACCGATTTGCATATTCTTGGATTCTTATAGCTTATTTACAGAATTTCTTTTGAATTACATTAAATAGGTCACGCACAGTCCGCCGGATTTTCACAAACAGTCCAATAACTCTGAATGCAATCCCTTTTTTTTTAAATACACTTCTTATTTGGATGTAGCTCGATTGATTTACAGTTTAAGTTTACAGTTTGTAAGTGTCGTTTGATCCACATCCACGGTTCTGTGGCCAACAGTGACATTTTATAACAACATTCTGCAAAACTGGCCTCTCGATTTTATTTTCATTCATAGATTGTTGGAACTTTTTCAGCACGTTTTCCATGAAGTCCATTAGACTACAGGGAATAGTAGATTGTCTTCGCAGCATTTTAAAGACCTGTTCAAGTTTCCACCACGAGAGCACCAAGTTTATTCATATTCAACAAATTATTAGAATTTCTTTTTTTCCTTCTTGTTAGCTATTGCCACTGCGATCATCCATGGGTTAAAAATTTATACGAACATCCTTCGGATTTCCACGTTATAATAACATCCTCTGCCAGTTCAAGTTATGCCCTGGATAGGTTTGTTGATCCTGGCTCATTTGGGAGAGTTCCTGGGTGAGGATGCCTCCCTTTGGCTTTCCAGGCCGCTCACTAGCCTCTGAATGTTCTGAAGTTCATTGATGGACTCCTTCAGAGTGATTTTGGGGGAGCCATTTCTCTGAGAGGACGCGGCTTTATGGTTGTGTTGATCGGGCACAGGACTCGCCTCCCTGCTGCCTGATTTGGATGATTCCGATGAGGGATTCAGGCCACCTGACAATCCTGTGGTGAGCAGGTTTGTGCTTTGAGGAATAGCCACTGGAAGCTGATAGGGGTTGAAGCGTAGCCGCGGTCTCGAGCTGTTCAGGAACGGGTTCCGGGAGAGAGAAGAGGAAGAGCTGCTGGCAGGGAGTGCAGAGGCTGCGGCAGCTGCTGCAGCCATGTACGTGTACGGATAGGGAAACAGACCACCGAATGGAGGCATGGGGATACCCTGTATTAAAAAATGCGTTAAAAATAGTTAGCAAGATCTGCGAGACACCTATACAGACTCAGAATCAGTTTTGGATAAGTTTGTACAATATATATATATTTTTTCAAATAAAATGTATATTTGGAACTCATAAAATGACAGCACAATGCTATACATATATTACATCTTATATTGCGCAATGTTAAGATTGATCGACAGCATGGTCAGACTAGAATATATAAATAGTTAAATGGACTGAAGGGGCAGGGTTTATGAGCTGTCTGCATAACATTTTTTCATGAGCATGAATTGACAAGATTTTTGTTCCAGCTCACATGATTATGGACAAAATTTTACAAATAGGTGACTCGTTATTGCCCGTGTCATCAGTTTCACAAACAGTCCATGTTAGTCAAATGATGCTGTTAAACTGAATATTTAAAGAAATCTTACCTGAGAGGCTAGCATGTGCTGAGACAGGTGAAAGGGAAATGGGTTAGGACTACTTCCGGCTCCTTGTGTCGGAAGATTTCCATTCTCCAGTCCGCTTGCTCCTGATACTGAAGCCAGTAGATGTCCCATACCCATAGCTGAAAATGCTCCAGGGCCCATCGCAAACTGTCCTGGATGAAAGAGCAGAGGCTGTCCGGTGTTCAGAGGGTTAAAAAACTGTTGACTGTGCAGACCAGAGAGAGCTAAACTCTGCAGATGTCCTGCTCCGAAATGTGATGGACTTTCTGTCTGGACCATAAGGGGCGAGAAACTGTCTTTACTTCCGCTAAGACCCCCAACGTCTACGTCCTTCTTAGACGATTCTGTACTATCTTTCCTGTGCTTGTTCTCCAGTTTGTCTTTGTCGGGGTTGCCTACGCTAAACACAGACTCGTTTTGCTTTTTTGAATCCGGATAGTCCTCCTTCTTCTCCAGGTTCGGTCTTTCTCTCGACCTCTCTTCACACCTGGGACTGAGTGGAGACGGTGTTTTAGGACTGCTCGATCCTCCACAGTGATCCTCTTGATGCTCAGCTTCATGCTCACTGTCAGTGCAAGCTTTATCTTCTACAAGAAATTACAGAACAGTTATTATTATTATTATTAGTCTGTAATCATTTCAATTATGTGTAACAAAGAAGGTGAATTAAACAAGAAATGTTTCGGGTTTAGTGTAGAATAATAATGTACAATAACCTGTATATTTAGTGTTATAATATAAACTGAATGCATTTGATATATATATATATATATATATATATATATATATATATATATATATATATATATATATATATATATATATATATATATACTGTATATGCATGTGATGTCTCTTTATAGCCTACTTATTTTTTTCCCAAGCAGCTCACACATTGTCCAATGACTTCCTTTATTTTTTACCCATTTTTTCTGTGTATATAATTCCTCCACTATTGTGTTAAATGAGGGCATTAGAATTAAATGTTGGTTTTAAATCGTCTAAAGAAGATGAGGGCATTCTAATTGAATTCACTTAGTCGTAACCTAAACCCCCATGAAGCCTAAATCCTCTTGCAGAGACAGTTATTCTCACTGCAGGTGTTCTCAGCCGCAGAAACACAGACTTAGTCGTCTGATAAATTCCTAAAGAAATATCTTCCCCTTTAGTCTCACTACACACCGTCCAGTAAGTCAAACTGGGAATCTACCTCTGCTGGCTCTGGTGAAAGTGAGAGGACTCGTTGCAGGTCCGATAGGAGAATGAACAGAGTCCCTGGCTGTGGTTTGTTCGCCTGAAGACGCGTCCGAGTCTGCCCCTTCCCGATCCACTTTACACTGACCAACCTCATACATGTGTAACGAGGGCAGAGTTAACTGCTTCCTAGGGCAAAAAATATCGGGAGAGAAAGAAAATAAAATAAAAAATCCAGCCCAATAAATATTTTCTTACTAAAAAAGTGAAAGTCTTAAACAGAAAGCCAAAAATACACAAGCGATATTATATAAAGTACTAAATATACTACTAAATGTAGAATAAGATCTAGACATACCTTTTCTCTCTCCTTCCATTTCCCGTGTCTCTGAAGCCTTTTGCAAAGGGATTATTATCAATCTTCAATTGTGTAATCTGACGGGAAATTACATTATTATTATTATTATTATTATTATTATTATTATTATTATATACACAAAGTATCACCGCAGTGGAAATTATATATTGGATCTATTTGGTCTTGGCCACTACCCTTGTTAAAAAAATTATAAAAAATACACATAATTAAATTAAAACCATTAACAAATATTTATAGAAGGCTTAGTTATATTGAAAAGCCCCATGAGAACATTCCACGTGTAAATATTTATTCGTCTCTCACTAGCTACATAGCACACAGGATCGGCCTACTGTAAGCTACCACCAACAGGACAGGGGAATTTATTATTGCTATCAATAATTCATGCGTTCATATAATTGCAATAAAATACAAATAATAATAATAGTAATACTATTTACGACATTTTTTGCCAAGCAATAAGGGTGTTATAAGTTCTGTAGAATTTTACAGAAGTAAAAGCGTGGTGCATTTGCGTTAGTGTTTCCAGAAGGATTACAAACTGACCCACTCTGATAGCACACATTTCGAGAGTTCAGCTCCCAGACTCACTGGCGAGCTTAAGTGCCTGCTAATCGATTAGGACTCTATGCCACAAACTTTACGATGGCCAACAAGCCGACCAGACCCCCCCCCCCCCCTATTCACACACACACACACACACACACACACACACACACACACACACACACACACACACACACACACACACACACACACACACACACACACACCACACACACACACACACACAGATACACGCAGGGCAATTAATATCAGCTCTGAGGGTGCACGTCCACTAACACATATTAAGCGTCCGCTGGCACATATGAATAACATTCGTTATTTTAAAACAAACAAACAAACAGACAAAACCGTTCAGGGAGATGCGGATTCACAACGCAATTGCTATAGGTCTGACTAGCTATGGTTTGCTTGGGATAATCCTGTTTTAGTCAAATGTTTCAACATTTTAATTGCTGAAAAAGAGCAGCTTTTTTTAAATAGTAAAAGAAAAAGTAACGCCTGACTGAAACGTCTGCTCGTGAAACTTGACATATATTGTGATTTTGAAACATTTAGTAAAATCGAATGCATTGAGCTACATACCTTGTCATTTTGATAGGCAGTGACAGCAATGAATTCCGTCTCGGGAAACACATATGTCCTGAAAGTGCTGTAGGGAAGCTTCAGAATATCGTTGGCCCTCACAATATGAAACCTGGGCTGGTATTTATGCATTGAATTCAGTATAGTCTGGGAACAAGACAAAAACGGAGGGGTAAGATTAAATTAGTAAAATAATTTCACAATAGACCAATTATAAAGGATGTGAAAAACTGCACCAGTGCTAACTGGGTTAAGCTGTTGTTTAATGCTATAGCTTTTTTATGTGATTATATTATAGACATAAAAAATATATTTAAGCAGGTAAGAGCAGGTCAGCCTCAGAAATGAACAGAATGTAAGGAAAAACACAAGCATTCTGATTTGACTTTACATCTATCAAATGATTGTGCCATGCATGTAAATTGTTCTATTTGTTTCCTGTCGATTTGGTTCGCAGGCGAGTGTAAGAGCTCAGGGCCGCAAGTTACCTTAGACTGTGTGAGCTAGAGAAGATTGCTGGCAAACTTTGCATCCACCACCTTTTTAAATATCAATTGGAAACACTATTTCAGGACTCTGTGCCTTTATAAGTGCGGTCAGGACCAATTGCAGCAGTTACCTGTCCTTTTATTTTTGTCTGATTAGTCACAGTCGATATTTTGTATTACAATTGAAAAGAAATACATGGATGAAGCATAACTGTGTTCACAACACGAAAGTTGAATATATTCTATGAGAATGTGGCATGTAAAGGGTCACAATAAAGCTACATGACATTATTCTTATGAAGGATTTGGAGCACACATATGGTACATTAGGTTACTCTTTGCTGAATTATTATTTTTTTTAAATAAAGAGCCAAAAGCGTCATTTATTTGTAAAATGTCTGTCAATCTTCTAAACCGCTTTTGGCCAACAAACAGACCTAATCATCCATCTGCTTGGACTAGAATTGTAGCATGCAAAAGAAGGTTACTTACAAATCCATGCTTGTCTGAAATGTTGTTCGTCAGTTTGAGCTTATGGAAAGCGACAGGTTTTGCCATCCATTGCTCTCCTGTAGCTGGGCTATCCGGGTGAATGTACATGCGCTTGGGCATCTCGGGGTCGGCCTTCCCCGCCACCATCCAGCGCGAGTTATGAAACTTATAGCGACAATCATCAGCGGCCACAATATCCATTAATAAAATATACTTGGCTTTTTTGTCAAGTCCGTTTATTCGGACCTTAAAGGGAGGAAACATTCTCCTACAAAAAATACAAAACGATTGCTTGTTAATAATATTCATCTATATGCACACTTTCATTCCTATTCTCCCTATACGCTTAGCAGTTTATATTATAACGGTGCTAGACTATATATAAATTATAAAAATCTGACATGCAAATATATTTATCAATAATTTTGTGTTTTTATATTTTCTCCCGAAACAGGTTTTGAATTCTAAAGCAATCGCCTCCGGTTACAGATCTAATGCTTAAAAATCGATATTTATTAAATGTATTTCTGTTCATAAAAAAACATTATAAAATGAGACAAGTATATTTAACGCTCTAACAACTCGTACAAATACGGACAACAAAATGTCGGACACTAAATCTTATAATCCATATTGTGTGTAGTCATATACACACAGGATACGATTATTTAAATTCGACAACGTGTATCCACAGGAAATAAAAAAAAAATAATCGGCATTGAAAAAAAAGGGATTTATTTAGACACCAAAACAAAAGATTAAACAAATGTTCTCAAATGATAAACGCCCAATCAAATCATTTTTACGGATAATATTTTGACATTCAAAACTGAATAACGAGGACGCATAAACACAAACAGGTCGGTTCTCTTATACAAACTACAAAAAAAATCATAACACCTACAAAACCTATAAGGTCGATGTTAATAACGAATTGAACTACAAAGTGGGTTTTTACCTGCCAGATTTAGTAATAACCATCTCTGTTCCTAATTTGTGGAACTGGTCCCATAGATCCTTCGCTTCTAGTGTGACTTTCGGATCATCTTCAACCTCTTCCTCCGGCTCGAGACTCTTGAGGCTGCGCAGATGAGCGGCCTGGTGGTGGTGACTGAGCGCCGGATGGAGCGCAGCCTCGGCGGCTCCGGCCAGACTGTGCTCCGTCAGCGGCTTAGTGAGAGCAGCAGGAGGCAGCGCGAGCGCCGGGAAGAACGAGGGCTGAGCGGCCGCCAGGAACGCTGACATGGGGAAGTCGGTGGGCCGGTGAGCGTGGAAAGGGTGGTAAGCCATGGCACTGCCTGAAAAAACTGGATCTCTCATCGGTGCATCCAAAAATCGCTGAAAAATCAAATATTTAAGTGATGCTTTTTTTTCCTCCCCCTTTCAGAGCGGCGCTTATCCAGCTGGAATATACCGTCGCGACACTTTCAAGAGAGAAAAGCACTGAGGTAATCTTCGACTACAGTACAAAGTTTCTGTATTGTCGTTCACCAGCGAGCGGAGGCAGAGTGGCCACAGGGAACATGCACTTCAGTTTCCCTTCAGCTGCTGATTTCACCAAGTCTCGTACTATTACCGGTGGAAGTGAGCGCAACGACACTTCGAAAGCAGATGTTTGTTTCCTGCGCGCGCCGTTCTCATAAAAACAAGATCACTCTCTCGACGCAGAAACCCATCTGCACAATCATATTCTATAGAAGAACCGGAGGTGAAGCGGCTTAGTTCCTGCCCTGTCCACTGCACAACTGTAACTATCTCACACGTCCTTCCTGCTCCGCTCCCAGTACTAATGAACCAAGCCCCCTTGATTGCTGATTTTACGCTTTTCGGACCAATTGTGAGCCTCCATAGGCGTGGTTTTGACAGCTCCGGCCAGGCCCAAGGAGAGGGGGTGGACAAGAAGGTGTCGGAAGCATTAGCAGTAAGAAAACATGTCAACAGAATAAAATATTAACCAATGACAGAAAAGCAAGGGAACTCCCTCCCACACGTCGATGCCGGGCGGGTCAGCGCTCATTCCTCAGCCGCTGCACGGACACACCAACTCGATCAGCTTCCAGCGCTGTAATCACAACGAGACGATGCCCAGCCTTGTCAGGGGCACCACATTCACTTCCGATGCACTGGAAACCAGGAATTACGATTACTAAGGTTAATTGTCGCGCTCTCTAGTATTGAACCTAAGTAATAAAAAAATGGGTGTTAAACACTAAAATAACGCGACTGAACACGTAGAAGGAGAACACATTTCCCATCGGGCGCACGTGCTTCCAAACATGTAAACATGGAAAAAAGAATTATTTGTGCGTTTTTTCTTAAAAACATAAATTAGTTTGTATGTCGCGATCCCAAAAACAAGATCATTAAAATGATATAAAAAAGAGCAGTTTAAGGCGTATTCACTGATGCAAGGAGCAAAAAAAATAGAGAAGGATCCGTTTTATTTAGTGAAATTGTTTTGAAATATGTTTGGGCTCATCAGTAACCTGGCGAGAGAGGAGGCGACTTAGAAAGCGGACACTGGCACTTTAAATGCAGCCCGATTCACTGGAAAAAACACGAGCCTATATACAATACAAAGACATGACGAACGGAAGGAATATGAAGACAGTGAAAAGATACGTTTGGTGAGTGGCTTCTTCTTGTTGAACCTGCTAATCTGCTTCATATCTTTGAATGACATGCCTAGTAACTTGTATTGATGGGAGATTTCAGCACATCAGCATATCTACAGCACATACTAACACTCCAGCTAGTCAGTGTACTTAGTGCACGAATTAAAACTTGTTTCAAGATAACAATGAATGTGTGCTTATATTGTTATTAAAGTTACATACAAACAAATAATATAACAAAACCAGTTTTGGAGACCGACTTATAGTAGAGACACAGCAATTTTGTAAATATTTACCAAGTATTTTCAGCCTTGGAGGGCTCCAAACTAATGAATGAAGATGTTTGTTGTGCACTGTGGAGTTAAAAGCAGTGGACACTGGGTTTAATTGGGGATGGTGGTGTACAGGGTCTTGGCGCCAGTCGGCTGATGGACAGCAGTAAGAATTGTCTATTGGCAGATCGACCATAAAATAGCTGCGTGCTTTTCTGCTCTAAATGTCAATGATGGTAAATACTGATAATTTTTTTTTTTATGTTTTAAATGATTGAGTCATCAGTAAACAGCAACTATTCTCCAAAACAACTAGCGCCAGATATCTCAAACAAGCTCTATTCTCTCCTTCACACGTTTACCGGCGGAGCTGCTGCGGAAGAGCGCAGAAACGACTTGTACTTCCAATTAACCCTTTAGCGGCCACTAGCACACACACACACACACACACACACACACACACACACACACACACACACACACACACACACACACACAGTTACACATGCAAATGGACTCCAATCTAATGACTATAATGCGGATAGGACATTTGTTTACAGATTATGATGTGTGCGTTAATTCCGTTACTGATTATACAAGTCCTTATATATACAGTTCATAACAAAAACACCAGTAAATACAAACTCACAAAATGTCCCTGTCAAAAAATAAATTATATATATATATATATATATATATATATATATATATATATATATATATATATATATATATATATATATATATATATATATATATAATTTATTTTATATATATATATATATATATATATATATATATATATATATATATATATATATATATTTATTTATTTATATATATATATATATATATATATATATATATATATATATATATATATATATATATATATATATATATATATATATATATATATATATATATATATGCATATGTCAAACGGATTATTTGTTAAAGGTGCAATAGATTTCTAAAAAAAAAATGCAGCATAATTTTATTTACAGAAAGCACATAACATATAATTTATGATTGCATTTTCATATATACTCGTGTTCATTAAAGTTGTGAAAAAAATGTCTCAGAGATACTGACATCTAAACAAAACGTCCCAAAACGAATGATATATTATAGTTTTGTTTTTTTTGTTTTTTTATTATAGCGTTCTAATAATTGTTTTACTTGATTCATTAATGTGTAATAAGCTAAGCAGGTAGCAAAACTACTTGGATAAAGCTGAATCTATTTAGCGTACATACAGTATTAGAATACTGTAATAATGAACAAATCTCAATAAAAAAAAAAAAATCAACAACCTTAACTTTAAACAAGGTAAAATTATTGCATTGGTATAAAACAAAAATTACACAATGGCCATTTGACCTACATGTAACAATAATAATAATAATAATAATAATAATAATAATAATAATAATAATAATAATAATAATAATAATAATAATAATAATTATAATAATAATAATAATAATAATAATAATAATAATATAATTAGTGTATAAGTCAATAAAAAATAACAATAATGCAACAAATAAAT
>NC_139581.1:14950148-15062648 GCF_946808225.1 Silurus aristotelis | reverse complement strand
TTTCCAGAAATGAATTAATATGCAACAACATTTAATTGTACAGCGTTGACTCAGAAACTCATGAGCGAGAAAATAATAAAAACAAAGGAATTATTGCTTGTATTTTTTCTCGGCGGTTTTGCAGAACTTTCGCCTTTATTTAAACCTGGTGGTAACTGAAGCTGTAGTCGTGGGAGGCAAAATAATGTGCATCACTAATTCTTTTAAGATTTTTAAAATTAAAAGTTATAAGTTTTCAAAAAATATTTGCACAGTAGATTCCGCAGTCCCGCGTGCATCTCTTCCCTTCATTATTTAATGGAAAAGCAATTCACAGTTTTTCCTAAAGCAAACTAGAAAAGCTGTCAATATCAAACAGTAAAATATCTCTAGTGCCAAAAATCACCCAAAAAAATCCCACTTTCTCCCCTGACAACAACCGGGTAATTTTCCAAACGAATCCTATTTTCATCATCTTTAAATAATATAATGATGGAAATGAATGTTTTAACTTTGCTCGATTTTCTGTTCGCACATCCTACAGGCCACAACATATTACTTTACAAAAAGGCTCGTCTACACTTTTTTTTTCAATACTTCAAATTTTTTAAGTATTTTACAATACACACACGTTGTGTTAATTTTCTTAGCAGTTCCTACAATCACACCATCTCAGCTCCTGTGCGCTGCAATGCAACAAGTGTTCACCAGCTTCCAATCACATGCCAACGAACCAGTTCCCATATTTATATTAATAATTCAATTATGATCCAATCCGTTCAAAGCGAGATGAGCGATATTTTAGTAGCTCTATATGATGCTTTGTCAAACTGAAGGTGGACATATCAAACGATATCAAGAAATTAAATAACGGTTCATTTATAAATAAATTAGAAAATAAAATAGTTTGTAAACAGGTCTGCTTCTCTTATACAATGTTTACAACCCTGCAAAATTGTATGATTTAAACCTTGATTTTAATGATCTTTTACATACTGCTATAAAAGATCTTGTTTACACACTGGTGATCACAAAGCGCATATTACCGCACTGAATACATGAGATTGATTACATTTCTGTAAAAACCCTTCAGCAAATAGAAAATGAACCCAGGACAAAAGGCAACACTGGTCGATATGTGGAAAAAACTTTCTTAATGAATATTCAATAAAACTACTGCACACCATGTATTACATGTGATTTCACGTTGTAATTGAAATGTCGCATTTTAATCTGCTTGCTCTTATTTGACTATTTACCGAGTTTATTTTTTTACCTCGACCTCCAAACAAAAATAAACGAAAATCGAGGCTGCAGTACTTCAAAAGTAGAAAACGAATGAAAAACAATGTAAAATCTAACAATTACGGTCAATTAAATAATTTAGAATATAATAATGCATGTAATGAGCTCATCCGAAGACATTAAGAGTTAGTATAATTTGTACGTTTATTTTATATACATTTAGAAACCTTAGATTTATTTACTTGGGCGAGTTAATACAAATTATCTAATAACTAATGCATGAGTTATGTCAGTACCGATTTGTGCTACAAGTTACGGTTTTATTATGATGTATACATTTGTAACATTATAATTCTGTAGTAGTAATTTATATATTACTGGTCTCCTAAAAAGTGAACTAAATGCTGACACTTTGATTAGTGTTCTCTACAAGTCCTAAAGCAGTTTATATATATTTTTGCAAAATATTGTAAAAAATATTGAAGCTGAATAAATGTTCCAGTCCCCATGAATTTATTAAAGATTTTATACTGTTTCTGAAGGCCAGCTAAATGCCAACCAGGTTTAATATGACTTATCAGCCCCACACCATTTCAGGCTGCCACTCTGATTTATAGTAGTCACCCAAACTTATCTTCCAAACAGAGAGAGATCTGACAGTGGAGCAGAAGGAGGAGAGAGAAATCCCACCACCTCTCACCACCTGGTCTGACACGATTCTGCATATGTGAGGAGTGTAGGATTCACTTCCAGGGATCTTCTCAGCAGTCACTAAGTTCAACTAGCAGACGATGTAAAGCCCTCATTGCAAAACGGTTTGTATGTGTGTGAGTTTGTTCCTATGGCTGCTGCTCATCTGTTCAGGGCGCAACATGAGATCTGAAGAAAGGAGAGATTAAACTTGTTCCCGTGTGTCATATATCTCAAACTCCCCACTCCATATTGATGTACAGGTGTAGAGGGTTTACAGCTCCCCAAAGCAGGGGGTGGAATATAAATATTTAAAGGATATGATTAAGATTGACTTTTTAAATAAATCTTATGCTTTTGCTAACATTTCATCACATTTCTATGAATTCTTTTCACAAGTTTATCAAACATGATCTTTTTTTTCCTCCTATAAAAACCAATGAATGTATTAATTCACTACCTAATTATCTCACAGAATATAATAAACTGTACAGAGTGACATTCTTTAGCCTGTATGTTTTGTGTGTTTATAATAAAAGGTTCTGTTATGGAGCATTTTTGGCCTCATCACTGGTTTTGTCTATGATCAGGGCTATTCCGGAAAGTTATAAACGAAATGATATTGTTTATGACTATTACATTACTGACAATACTGTAATGTAATGTCAAATTCAAAACATGCCTCGTTCCTCACATAATTGTTTACAGAGACAAAGGAGTGCAACTTGATTAGAACATTAAAATATCTCAAAAACTGAATGCAGACTTTATTTTATTTAAACAGTCAGAGAATACTAGAGAACTCACACATATACACACACACAAGATTTTTTTTTTACTTGTTTAGGTTGGTGGAAATAAGAGAACACGAATACCTTTGAAACTACAGGAACTGAATTTAGATGTAAAGGAGTACATAAAGTCGACCGTAGCCTCTATTCTTTATTTATTAATTCTCTTTCCATTCTGTGTCTCAGCTCAGTCCTTGGTATTGACACATAACAATAAATGGTCAGAATGTACAGATCATCCTTTAAAGTAAATAGACACAAAGCAACGTGCATTTGACAGATCATTTTACTTGCATGGATTTATATTCAACAGGATTAAATCAGTGTCATTCAAAAGCACATAACGGCTCACAAAAAAAATCATGTACGATTCGTTCATGGGGATATAGTCATGCCAATTTTGACCTTTGTAAATCATTCAGTGAGTGAGTCCAGCAATCCCTTCACATCACATGCACCACAGTGTTGCTGCATGCACTACGATGTCCAATCCAACCATAACAGCTTTCATTACGCCACAAGCTGAGCTGAAAGCTATTACAGCAAAACCTTCATCAATATCACTGGTATTTCTTTATGTCCTGTCATGTCATGTCCTGTTTATTCCAGTTCAAGAGAATGGTTCCTTTAAAAATGTCATAACAAAGCAAACTGATATGTGAGTGCACGTGTGTGTGTGTGTGTGTGTGTGTGTGTGTGTGTGTGTGTTCTCAGAGATAGAGATTTGCTACCCAGTTATTAACTCCCTTTAAACGACGTTACACACAGACAGAGTCAAGAGGTTTTTACAATGAATATCCTAAAAAATTCAAAAGGAAACCAACACTAAGTGGCTTATTTACTAGCAGACAATTGACCCTGCAGTAATCAATACATTTAAAAAGCAAAAGAAAGAATACACAGCACACACAGCAAATCAAAGCCACATACATAGAATACATTTAGTACACACAAAAAAAAAAGCTAAACCATAGATGTGAGCAAAAGAGCAGAGAAACCCTATGCAACATTTTAACATTAGCAGTAGTATTAGTGAACATTTACAATCACTAATTTGAGAGGAAAAAAACAAAACAGTCACGTTATATTTCTTTCCCCCAAATAATCATATAAAATACTAAAATAGATTTTTATTCTTGTGAGATATAAATGTAATGTTTGTATCATTTGGTATGATCATAAAAGTGACCATGTAAATAGTATATTTATACATTAATACAAAGGCAAAATTAAGATTCAGCAACTAGTCAAAGAAACTTTGCATAAAAAGCAGTGTGTCCTGATCTTCCCCTCAAGATGCATGCGATCAAACACTTGGAAGCATCTTTTACTGTTTTCTAATCTGAATAATGCAGCGAGTAACACAATGAAATAACACATGAAAATATACAGTGATGAGGAAATGTGTTGACAGATTTCACTGCTTTATATTTCAAATGGTGTATTTCTGATGAAGCTTTGCACACTCCTGGTGTCTTCATGAAGGAAGTACACACAGGAGGCGTTTTGTAAAACTTGTCAAAAGATCAGCATACTAGACAACGTTTGTGAAACCATTTTCTAAAAAACCCCCCCAAAAAACAATTTACTCATTAAAAATGATTAACTGATTAATATTACATTTTGATTTAGAAATACATGGGTTTTATCTTTACTATTTAAACTTGCCATAGATATAAATTTCAACTACTGCAATGTTGTTAAGCCAAAAAAATAAAAAACTTCAAATCGAACATGTTTAATCTTTTGGCTGAGAGGGAAACTAGACCCAAACAACACGTGGAATAACAAACAGATACATTAAGTTACACCATGAATCTCAATGCCCCAAGATATATTGGCATGAACATGTCTCAACTGCACATGAGGATTTTTTGGACTATCCAGTATCAGTGTTTGAGAAAAGGACAAAATGGCAGCTGTGACAGAATGAATTACTTGCAGGAGCTAAATGTTCCCCTCTCTCTCTCTCTCTCTCTCTCTCTCTCTCTCTCTCTCTTCTCTCTCTCTCTATGTTTGTTACACAAGTAAGAATCAAGTGGCACATTTACTAAAAGCCTGCATGCAGGTCTCGCCTCCATTTCCACCCTGATGTGAAGGGATTTTTTTCATTGCTCTTCACGCGAAGATTGGCTGGGCGGAAGGTGAAGTCAACATTGCACACAACAAACACCCACTGGATGGAGGAAGGGGAGCACTTTCTATGTGATGGGATAAAGAGGTGGAAAGGTTGTCACAGAGGAGAAGCTCTCTACGGGAACGCTGTGGGGTAAAGGCTGAGCGGCTGGCTCTCGTTTGTGGGCAGAGGAGAGCGGTAACCTTCAAAGTTACGAGGTATGCTGCCACTTGTGGAGCCTGAGCTGTTACTCAGTGTCTCAATACTGCCTTCTCGCTGCAGCTCCGCTGCAAAACAGAACAAGACACAGATAGGAAAGAGAAAGCACAGATTGATAATGTCAATTCAAACACAAAGGCTTTTATGTATCTATACACATACATACATATACACATAATACATATTCAGCCCCATTAGCTGCAGTGAAAAATGCGTGAATATTTAAAGACAAAAATGAAATACACAGTATACGGATTTCACAACTGTTCATCCAAGCATTTCTAAAGCACTAGACTATTTTTGTGCTAAAAGTTTAAATCTACAAATTTTAGTACAATTATGTAAAAGAGTTACAGATAAAATTGAGGTAAACTTTCTGTACATAAAAATAATGTGGAGCCTCAATTATGTTGGAAAATTACGAAATTATCAAGCAAAATAGAAATAAAGGATTAACTGATACACCAGAGCTCTGAGGTGTGTAAGACAATAATTACAAATAAATGAGATGGATGTTATGTGCTGAAATCAACTATGATATAAAGGGTATTTGGGATGATGTACATTACGGACTTGATTACACATAAAGAAATACAATCCAATAGATTATATGGAATATAGAATTCTATAGAATTACGTGTAGAGAAAACATAATTGTAACAGGTTAAAAAAGCAAATAATAATTGATCTATAACATAGATATACTATCTATGTTATAGATATAACATAGCTATTACATAATAAACTACCAGCTACCAAGATTTTATAAATAATCTAATAATTTAATGTTTTACTTGCTATATCTATGCTTACATGAGTGTGAATTTGTTCCTGTGTTTGGTTTTCTAATAAAGAATTAAAATTGGTGAATTGGTGATTTCTATAGACTCACTACAGAATGCCATTCTTTTGACTAAAAGATAGATAATGCTTTATTCAACATGATGTGTTAATAATCTTTTCATTAGAGCCTTAAAAATCATAATATTTAATGTATATATTCAGAAGAATATGCCAAAATGCTACTTTGAAGTGAATTAGGAGCAGAGTGTCAGGGTGGATGTGGCCTCATGACCCAAGCGTCAGGTTTAGAAGGAAGCAGGCTGGCAAGGCTTCGGGTGGCTGCATTCCCCTGGATGATATGTGCTCAGGAGGGAGGACAGTCAGGGTGTGTGTTTGCTTTGGTGAGAGTACTCCGTGAACATAACCCCATGACAGAAGCACATAAATTGCACACTGCTGCCACAACGTGAAGGGAGTGTACTAGTGAAGTGACCATAGTACTGCTTTCTCTAATCATTGATACAAACATGCATTTGAACCTTCTGGTTTAAATATACACCAGCTTCAAGACATCTTACAACCTGAGAGTGATCAGACTGCAGCAGGTCATAGTCCAGTTTCCAGGCTGGACAGCATGGATCATGTGCACCACAGACGAGGCAATCTGGAGAGGAAGGTATGCACTAGCGAGGAGTTCTTCAATGAAAGCAAATGATGCTGACACAGATACCCTTACAAGCACGCTCATAATATTGACACTTTACATGCACAGGCCTCTCCAACACATTCCACCATCATAAATTCATAGATTCACTTCCTGTATTTATACAACTCTACACACATGTTCTGGAAGTGCTTGAACTGATATGAAATATATAAAGACATTTGCTTTAATAAAACCCAAACTGAAACTTTTGGCCATAGTAAACAAGACTTTATTTAGGGGTATCCCAATACACTTCATCACTCTGAGGACACGATCACTACAGTGAAGTTTCTATTTGCCTCATGGTTGATTTCTTTGTATTCTTTGTATTAAATGATGCAGATGTCATATGTACACCTTTATACATATACGAAAGCCTATACCTCCACTGAATTACTTTAACATCAGGCAATGCTGAATCTTCCCCAGTAGAGCACATATTGAAGTGAAACTGCACTTTGTTGGATAAAACTCTTTCACAAATGCTGTATAATACATATGTCCTTAAAGTTTACTGAAAAAACTCGTACAGTATTAATGTTCTCAGGTAATGTAGAGATCTATCTGCCAGGTTCACAGTTTAAATCCACCTCACAATGAACAGAACAGTTGGTCATGGAGTGACCTGCTACTCTGCAGGTCATGCAAAAGCGAAATGCAGATTGGGAAACCAGAGCCAGCAAGCCTGCATGTCTCCCTTCTCTCCTCAGCATGCTTTCTTCTGATTCAGAACACACTGCTGCAGCTGGGGGCTTGTGGTGGCCAAGACAGATTGAGTTGTGCATTAGGAAGAAACGAAATGGGGATCAAAGTAAACAAAAAGCCCTTAATCAGGCTGCTAGGTCTGAGCAAATGGCAGTGAGAGAGTCTGCCTAATTACTGCCCTTACTATCAAAGAGAGAGAGAGAGTGAGACTAAGAGCAAGAGAGCACGACAGAGAGAGGGATTGAAAGGGGGGATGAAGTCTGTAACCCACACCAATACTATACTTATCCCATCTGATTGTTTTGTTTTGCACTTTAATCTCAATGTGGCACAGCTGGCACTGGTTAGTGCTCTCACGTCATGCTGTTCCTCAGGCCGACGCCGTCATGGCCTTTAAGACATGGGCACACAGACACACACCTTGTGGATGTCGCTACTGCTGCTCAACGCGTCACTGCTTTCAGACTCCCGTCGCCTTTAACTTTCACCCGACTCTCGCAAGGTTTTCAAAAGATTGATTAAGTTGTAAATGAAAGGTGTATGTGAGTGTGTGTATATATGCCATTTTTCAGCCTTAATTTAAAGGAGCTGCCAAAGGGTTACGCCAACAAGTTATGAAAACAATCAGGCTCCGACACTCAGGCACCGCCCGCCGTAACACAGGGGTGAAGAGGCAAAAGTGGAGAAGCTTATTAATAAGAGCAAAGTCTCCATATTTCAACCTCATTAAAGAATGCTTTCAGGGCTGGACAGGTAAAGGTGGCAGGGCCCTCACTGCACCCACTCAAGCCCGCTTTCAATTACACCTAATGAAAACCTAGTGTAACCTGCCGTGCTCTAACGCACTCCAGCCTGCAGCTCAGAAGGCTGCCAAAGGCACATTTCTCATATTCTCATTAGACATAGAGCCATGCTGACTGAGTAGAGATAACGCAGGAGCTGCAGGGCTCCTGACATTCCTGCATGTGGACTTTTTGAGTGAGGAACATCTACATGCATGCAGGGGCCAGCTTCGTTTCTAGAGGATGGGAGGTCAAGGGGTCAAGCACAAGAAGAGACAGTACTAGTGGAATAAAATAAATAGAAGCAGTTCATCCTGGTACAGCGTACTGCACACACGAACATGCGGCTTTGAGAGACAGCAGTGTAGTCCTGCTCCTGGCTGAACACAAGAGCGATAAGTGCCAGCCCTCCCTATACAGCATGTGCAAGTGCACTCACAAAGTATATTCATAAAATGTTGAACCTGAACCAGGCAATGGCAATGCATTAACAAAGATGTGCTAACAGCCATAATTACACATAGAGCCATTTTTTCAATTTGTTTTTCAGACAAAAACACTAGTTATTGGGGAGTTAGAGGGACTTTTAAAGGGTGAATGAAGCTCAAACTATAATTTGCATCAAACATTTTATCCAGATTTGGGACAATATTTACTATTTTGAGCCATAATGTATGTGAGAATTGATTAATGTTAAGTAAGACTAACTCAAGATTTAAGAAACTGAAACTCAAGTTAAATAAAATCAAAGGCTAAATAAGATTTACAGCTCACACTCACACTCACACACACACACACACACGTCGACTGTGACAGATGCTTTAATGACCAGCAACACTAATGTATACAATGAGCACTGAAACTTGTCAAATTAAAATCTGTAAATTCTACTGAAATAAAGACTTATTACAGCTGACAGTGTAACTGACTGAACTGCTTTAAGCCCGAGACTGAAATCCAGGCTGGCAGGATGCAAGGTTCATGCCATTTACAATTACAAATCACTCCAGCCTCTGGTCTAAGTTGTGTTTTGATTTAATTAGCTGATGTGATTGTTGTCTATAATCCTAAATAGGCCTTTGATTAATGAGTGCAGTCAGCACGCTGGCTCTAGGGCTAAGCTCTGAATAAGTCTAGTGGAAAGTGGTGATGAGCAAAGCTTCACTCATGCACAGATACCGAAACGCTAAACTTCCTGCGGCCTGAGGACCAACATTAACCCGCATTCAGCTAGACTTTCACTTACAACTTTAGTTCTTACCTAACCAGTTCACATTAGCCTACAGCTCACACACGAGAGAGCTTCTCTTTAATAAATGGCATGGTTAAATCTGTACGTCTGAAGCACACTCGGCATGAACAATGATCCCTCATACTCAAACACAATTTGTGCAACTGTGACCTTTTGGAAAGCCGAGTCACAATCAATATTTCATTTGTCTTAAATGGTTTATTTCAAAGCATGCTGTGTGAAATTTGAAAGGGAGAGATGTAAAAACATAAAAAAGGTTGATGGAAAGAGAAATAGCTTCGTTCACAACACAAAAAAGTGCCAACAGTGCTTTATATGAGGAACAGTAGCAGCAGCTGCTTGTTCCTATGACTTGTTATTATTCACTTGTTCCCCTGATTTTCTCACTCATTTGATTTCCTCAAAAGTCTGATGCTCAGAATTTTATTTCTAACACCATTAAAACATACATAATAGCATTTAAGCATATGCTATTTCTAATACTAATTGTTATAAAAGTTATGCAGCTTTTGTGTGGCATCCAATAGAACAAACAGGTTGAAATAATAGTTTTGAAGGCATCACTACAACATACATAGTCACTGATACAGATGTATCACTACTTTCTGCAAATCGTACACTGCATTTCTAAATCACTAAGCATGAGCTCACCCTTTCACCACCATAATCTTCATCAACATCTCATAATTAACAATATTTCTGAACGTATTCTATTACATTAATATAAAGAAATTAAAAATAATACAGAGGGTTTTTTTTTCTAACAACTGCATGTACTTTTTTAACATCCCACTTCACATTTAATCCCCATATTGCTGTAATAACCTCCACTGTTCTGCGAGGATGTTTCACTAGAATTAAGAGTGTGGTTGTGAAGATTTGTGCTCATTCAGCCAAAAGGGCGTTAGTTAACTCATGTATTGATTTAAAGAGGGAGAGGAGGCCTGGGGTGCAGTCAGCATTCCAATTCATCCCAAAGGTGTTCATTAGGGTGGATGTAAGAGCTCTATAGCAGGCCACTTAAGATGTTTCCATCCAACCCATGTAAACCATGTCTTCATGAAGTTTGCTTTGTATAAAAAGGTATTGTCATGCTGGATCATGCATCCAAAGACAACTGTGTGCCTTCAAATTTGTAGTAACAGTTTGGGATGTACCACATACAACTAGAAAAATCAGGCATCCCAAAACCTTTGTGCATACAATATATACCTGTGTAGCCTGTAGATATATAATATATATAATTGATAAAAATCAACATCAATTATTGGACTTTTTCTATTGAGATTTTCTCTATATATACTTTTCCTTATTATTCCATCAATCCTGACTACCTGCACCCTTCCTTTTGCTGCCAGTCAAACATGCTTTCCTGTGGTTTGCTTCTCGTTGCTAAATAAATCTTGGAACGCTTGGTCACTCTTGGTTTTATAAGTACTTACTTGCTTTCTCTCCCTTGCTCTCTCTTTCTCTCTCTCTCAAGTCCTGCCTTTTGAGTGCCACTCCCTTGAGCAAGCTGTTAAGTGCATTCCCCAAAAATCCCATTGCTTTTGTCTCATCGCTCTGGCGGCTGTAGTGTGGTCAGTAAACCTGAGACAATGACTGTGTAGCAAAAGTAGAGATAAAGGATACAATAAGATCTAGTTCCATAACAGGGACAGAGGAATGTACAGGCACTAAGAGAGGATGTAGAGGAAGCTGTTACTCTGAATCACTGGATGTTGAAATAATTCTTCACTATCTCACAGTGTCACTGCACATTAAACTCAAACTCTTGGCTGGCCAAAGAGTGTGATCCTCAAATGAATGGGTGAGTGCTGAGAGGAAGAAATAATGGTGCTTTTTTTTTTTACTCCCCTTCCCTCACCTTTTAGTCAGTGTGACAAATGATCAAATAAATGTTCCAGAAAAAAAACAAGGATTTAAATAATTCACATGGACACAGTGTGTGACATTAGAACATGGGCCAATAACTGAATCCGAGATAAAAAATAAAAATAAAATTAATAACAACTTGATTATGTTCATAGCTCACAGACATTAACTTAATGGTGTTATGTCTATGTATGAATGATTGGGGAGGGAATACAAGTAGATTTAGAATCCTTGCTGTGCATGCTACTAGGTTTTGAGAGAAGAAGGAGGAAAAAAAGACCAAATACATCCTTAAATATATGAGAATTGGTTGTAGACAACAATGTAAAGCAGGTTAAAGTAGGTCAGAAGCCATGGGGCTTAATGTTAACAACAACAGCAACCAGTGAGCTAATTAGCAAAACAAATCTCTGCTGTGTAAAAATACTTTATACCAAAGGACATTTCAGAAAATGTTTGGTTAAAAAAACAAAACCTTTATATATATATATGTGTAACTGGTTTATTCCATGCATTTTTTGCCTTAATAAAAAAACAAAATCACTTTGTAGTAAAAGGAAAAAGATAGTGGATGGGTATCAATATTGGGAGATTTGTAAGGTTTACGCATTAGTTTTGCAAAAAGCTTTATCAACTCTGCTTACAATAAATCTGTCCACTCATTATTATTAAATTTACAAAACAGAAAACACAAACAAATCACATAGTGTTATAATCCCTGACCCACTGTTAATGCCTTCAGGCACAAGTGGCAGTGTTCGATTCTGTAGTTGTTGTTTACACCACAAACCCACTAGCATGTCACATTGTGCCTAATAAGTGACGCAAAAGATCTCCATTTGTCCTTCACGACAAATAAATCATTTGAATATATCTGCTTAGGTGGGTAAGTGTCTATTTTCCATATGCAAATATGTGGTGTGCTTGTCTACACATAAGTGCTCTACACTACACTTGAACTTTAAAACTTTCTCTCAACTCAGAGCTGCAGCACTAGATTCAGCAGCAGTCTGAATGAAGCCGGATTAGCACCAGGTTTGTTTGTGTAATCTATCATACCCGTTGTAAAAGCAGGCGCTGTATGATTGATTAGCAGCGTGCTAATATCTTGCGTGGCGGGCGGCTGAGCCAGTGCACTTTCAGCTATGCGTTATTGCTCTAGAGATTGCTATCTTTTGCTGTTAAAACGAGCACTCACTCAGATAATGGCCCTCCATTGCACAGATGAATAAGTGTGACTCAGTCCAATCCAAATAGCAATATTACCTTCATCAACCAAAAATGGCAAACAAAATGGAGAGTTTCAGAAAGCCAGGCTCAGAAATTGCTTATGCTATATGTTTGATGAGCCCACTTAGTTATTAGGAGTAGATGATTACAAGCTGCCTTCAGGTTAAACAGGACATTCACTTCATATTTGTTATAAACTTTTTCTTTCATCTTTTAATATTAGGCAGCCATGCGAATACGTCACACTCAGATACTTTCTAAGATCTAATCTTTATTCTACCAAAGATTACTCATAGGTTTCTCGGAAGAATTAATTAATCCAGCAAACACACCAGCTGCTGGCTATCACAGCATATGAGTATACAGCTGACCAGGACTATATCCCACATCTATATACAGTATGGGTTTGTGTGCCAGAGTCCTTTCACCTGCATCATTAAAATGCACCTTTAAAGCAGCACTTGTAAAGCCTTAGTGAACACTGTATCTGTCTTGAATGTAGAGTGCATCCTCATCCTTGACCAGACTTAAAAAAAAAATTGAAAAGTGGTAGAATTTGTTTCATTGCTGATCACATCCAAAGCCTGCTTGAAAGCAGCTCAACCACAGTCATGCTTCAATAGCAAACCAGAGCACTGAGTAATGGTCATTTCAATCATTGTAGAGTGGCTAGAAAATAAACAGACCGTCTAGAGACTGTTAGTAGACTGAAACAGATTTTTGGAAACGAAACATCTTGCTAATTGTTAGAACTTTGTGCTATGTAAGTAATAAAATATAGCAGAGCATGCTGTTCTTAAAAAAAATAATCAACAGCGGGGTGATGTTATGAGAACTGATGGGATGCAGGGTCCGCATAACATCACCCTGGACTCTGCATTATTATGTTAATAAAACTCAGTTATTATTCTCCAGTAACAGCATGTTTTTACATTTTTTATTAATTACATCATGACACATTAAGTCACAGAAGATATCACTCTTACTTCTTACAGTCTCTGTTTCTCTCATGATAAGACAGAAAAAATGCAGCTCATAATCCTACAAAGACACTTCACAAGTTCTGTCTTAAAAAATATAGAATATAAGTTACAGCTTTACCGCTGGCTGTTCTAATGCGCTGACACTGGAGACTCCTTCTTAAAGCACTAAACAATTGCCTCCGACATACAAGTCTGTCACAATGTTGGAGTGTGGTATAACAGTGCTTTGTTTCCAAATTTCTGCTATACCTAAAGTATAGCACATTACAGCCTAGTAGTATGTGTGTGTGTGTGTGTGTGTGTGTGTGTGTGTGTGTGTATGTGTGTGTGTGTGTGTTCCTATATAAAGAATGTATACTTGTGTGGGTAAAGCATATGTTTTCCCATTAACCTCAAAGCATGATTGTGTGAGTGCCTGTGTAAATGTGTGTATGCATGTGTGACAGACTTTCAGTGTTTGTATGTATACATGTGGTCATTTGTGTTCACCTACGTGTGTCCATGCGTGTCCACTTGAGAGTCTGTGTGTGTGTGTGTGTGTGTGTGTGTGTGTGTGTGTGTGTGTGTGTGTACTTATGTGTGGAGGCAGTATGGAACTCCCCCGAAGGAATGCTAAAAGATGTTCTGGGAGAAAGCCTCAGTACTTGAGAGCCGTCGCAAACATCTTCACAAAGCAGTCATTGTGGCATGGCCTGTTAGACCAGTGTGGGTTCACTGTCAAGTGCACAAAAAAGGCATCGGCTCTTGTAAGTGTTAAATGAACACCCAGAGTTATTTCAGGGAACAACTTACAGCTTTCTCACTTCTTTACACCGACATCTGTCGAATGCCCAAAAGCTGTCAATCTCCTCAAATCACCCCTCAGAGAAGTGCATGCACATATGAAATGATAAGGATTTCAGAGAAGGGTATCATCGATGTTGTAAATCTCTCAGAACAGATTAAGCATCTAGATACTTTGAGGCAGATCGTCAAATTTTACTTCGTACTTGTCTGCTGAACGTGCAAATTGAAAAAAGACTACAACATAATACCTGTGTTTAACTGGTATACTGGTGGTATGAATTAAAGACAAGGGGGCAGTGCCTCAGGGTGCAGTCCTGTAATCTTCTTTCTTGCTTAAATTGACTTTATGTTGGTTTAGTACCAATCAAGAAAATCAAATTTTCAACATGTCACTGGGTAAAATCTAATTTCAGGATGACTGCATTTTGAGAGCCTGTGAAAAACAGTCCCATCACCTGCTGAGGGCGGGGCACAACAGACTTCCTTCTCATCAACTCATCATGTTCAGTTTCTCTGAAGAACTGAAAAAGTGGCCTGCTGCATGTCTGCTACTTCTGTAAGACCTGACAGCAGAGAAAGACTGATAGGAGGCAAGGGCAAGATGGAGGCAATGATGGAGAATTAGTTAGAGAGAAGCATAAAGAGAAAAAGAAATAAGTCTTGTCCCATGACAGCAAGCCAGTGGAATCTTCTCCAGGAGAAAAGACATGTGCATGAGATCTTAAGTGCGGAACCATCTGCCTCTGTTTTTCAAAACGACTGTCACTGAACCTGCTGCCTCAAATGGCGTGTGTTACAACTATAAAGAAAGCTTTTGGGTATGATATACACCACTCCAGGTATGATGTAACCCACCTAACACTACTCAGACACACACACACACACACACACACACACACACACACACACACACACACACACACACACACACACACATTTCAGTGCTACAAAGTCACCTGACAATCCTACAACCTACCAAGTATCTATATGAGACTCATTCCTACTGGAGATAAAACTAATGAAAGAAAAAGAATATCAGCATTTACTCATCTTGATCCTCTGTGGTAGTTCAGAAGTATATGATTAGATTTCTTTTCTGGATGGATTTCAACTACAGCCGTGGCGTCTGGCTAAGACACAGACGCAGGCTGATAAAAATGATAGTTGTATCTCATCAGAGGCTCCAGCAGTATGTCCCCAGTCCCTGAGTGGCTTGTTTGGCACTTCCTTCCACAATCCATTTTCTGAGCAATGCTCTGGGCTTTCTACTGAAGCAAAGGGTTAACTATGTGTTCATCTGCCTTGCTAGAGGGCCAAAAGTTGAGTGTAATGTGATCAGTAATGAATTTTGTGTTACATTAGGCTGTATAAATGGATGGACAAGCGCAGACTACAAGTGTCCGGGAGTCGGCCTTAATCTAATGATGCAAAAATAGAGACAGAACCAATTACGAGGAGGACCAACTCAGTGCTGCTGCAGGGACTGCAAATGAATAGGTACAAATCAAATTAGTGCCTAATAGACGCGCTACGAGAGAGGGCCAGTCGATGCTAAATGCATTAGAGCCTTGTGACCTTGTTGCTCCAAGCAGCAGCATGAAGGATTCAACCTCCATCTTCCTTCAGAAATCAAAGGGAGTCTTGTTCGGCGAGGGGGAGGACCACAGGACTGCAGCTTCTTAAATGAGTTAAACATTTGGATTGCCCAGAATGGCAATTTCTCCCTCTTTTTGCTCCCTTTCTCACTGTAGACAACCTAATTCATTATTATAAAATGTGCAATTTCCAAGTTGATCTCCATACGAAATCACTTTAATATGCCAGGACCCTGTCTTTTAGAGGAATTTCACCATTTTTCCCAATTTCAAGAAACCGTATTTGAGTCACACTAATTGTCAGTTCTTGAAACAAAATAGGCTTAACAACTTAAAAACAATAAGGCTAATTTAAATAATGGAGAATTGTGTAAATCATACAAGTTTTAGTTCAATTAAACACTGTAACTCATCTTTCAGTCCTCTCACAATGAGTTAGATGAGCATGGTTCATTCTTTTAAAGTGCTACAAAAGCATCTACTTTTAATATGAGACTAAATAAATACACATAAATCTTTAAAAGGAAATACAAAGATTCACAAATTATGCTGTGGTGATGATGTTGTCAGTACACATGCAACGACAAAAACGGTCATGACTTTGTAATTCACCTGTTCCAGAGCCTACAATGTCTCTGCTGGGTGACTCAGACATGGCTTCAGCAAGCCTCTCTCTCAAGCCGTCGTCTGTGGCATCCACAGAGGACATGTGACGCAGGCCAAAACTCTCGGGCCAGCTGCCACACACCTCCAGCAGGGTCACGCTGTGGTCAAATGTGCCTGAGAGAGAGAGAGGGGAGAGAGAGAGAGAGAGAGAGAGAGAGAGAGAGAGAGAGAGAGAGAGAGAGAGAGAGAGAGGAAGAAAGAGAGGGAGACAGAAGGAGAGAGAGATAAAGAGAGAGAGAGAGAGAGAGAGGGGGGGGGGGAGAGAGGGGGAGAGAGAGAGAGAGAGAGAGAGAGAGAGAGAGAGAAAGAGAGGAAGAAAGAGAGGGAGAGAGAAAGAGAGAGTGATAGAGAGAAAAAGTGAGAGAGAGAGAGAGAGAGAGAGAGAGAGAGAGAGAGAGAGAAAGAGAGAAAGAGAAAGCAATTAGACACATTGTACATATGAGCTTCAGTTATGTGCTGTAAATTAATTTGTAAACTGTGTTTAAACACCTCGTCACTGATCACATGAAGGACATTTTATAGTGGACAGCAGAGAAGAAATAACTAGAGATAACTTCTAACTTCTATCAGGACTGTAGGCTTAAACACATGAAAAAAAAAAAAGATTTATTGAAAAAAAGGGGAAAAAAAATAATAAAAGAACTTAGTACGTCCATGTGGGGTACTTAACTTCATCTCCAATCAGGCTTTTAAATACTTGTCTTAATTGTATTCATAAATGTAATAAATTCTCAAAACTACATCATATTACTTTGGCCCAAATGTCCCTGCAAGCATAGCATTAAAAATACAGCATTATATTATTGCAGATCAAAGAAGAAAAGCTGTGGGAACAGAAAACATGATGGTCCACTAAATTAAATCAGGTACAAATCAAGAATCTGTTTTGCCTTTCTAATCAGATAAAAAAAAAAAAACTTTAATATTAGCATTCAATCTTACAAATATGATTCTGGGTGGATTTACATATACAAATATATACAAATATGAAACATTTTTACAAAAATAAAAAATACTTAATTATCAATTATTTGAGCATTACACATAATGAGCCAAACATTAGATTTTTCTTTTATTATATACTTATTTATTTCTGTCTTCTTCAGAGTAGGCGATAACTTAAAATGATAAGCATGGTGGATTGTGTTGCCTATACCAAAAAGACAAAAAAACATTTTTGTTTTGTCCTGCTGAATCTTTGGTTGAAGTCGTTGAAAAATTGAACTAAAGAAATGCAAAAAGATGAGTGAAAAGAAAGAAACCAGCACTCACTAGTCTCTTATAATGGTGTATTTAAGACGTGTTAGACAGTGGCGTTTCTGGGGTGTCTCTGCACACACACTTGTGTGCATTGTGAAGTACAGCTGGGTTATCAGAGACGCTCAAAAGGAGGCCTTTTGATCTTTGGACCAGTGGCTATCTGCAGTGGCCTGTGTTTTCCTGTGCAGCCTCAGCCACACTCCAGGCCTCTGACAGGCCGTAATGACAGGCGAGAGAGAAGCGCGGCCGACTAGCAACCCATTGCTGATAGGGGCACAGGGGCCTACTGCTATCTGCTGTAAAACACCATGCCGGCCAGACCCACACAGCAGATAACCACTTCATAAAAAGCTGATTGTCCCATGTCTGACTTCTCAAAAGAGTGTACACTCCAACAGAACCAGCTTCAAAGCCACAGCAACAAGGCCACGACCACACAAACAGATCTGTGGGCCATAACAACGTTGCATCACACATCTGAATTTAGAATTTCATTTTCTTTGCTGCAGGGTGGGGCTTGCAATTTTGGAGTAAAACATAGCAATAAAATTGAGCATCCACATGTAAATATGCACATATATCTGACTATTTTTGAGGCTTAGTCATGATTTAATCTTTGTGTGTTTACAAAAACGGGCCAGCAGTTGTGCATACATGATTCAAAGCTAAGCTGGAGAGAGACACAGGCAATGTAATACAGAATTCCCCGTACTCCTGCTGATGTATACTTAAATATATTTTAGTTTATTTCAGTCATCTGGATAATAAAGTAATAACATGCAACATAGTAAGTCATACAAAGTAGCAACAATGTAAATGGATCAGAATGAATGACACAGAACTGAGAGAGCTCTGTCTCTCTCACTCTTAGTGCTGTAGTAAAGCAGTCGTGCGGCAGAATGACATCGGCAGAAGGGAAGAGCAGGTCAGGAGTTCATGCGGTACACCAGAGAGATCTCTTCATCAGAGTGGCTGACAACCTGCCGCAGCCTGCATTCCTCATTCTTCACACCCCTCAGCTTGAGACCTTGCTCAATTAAATAATAAACGCCTGCCAGAGGATGAGCAGTGCAGTGAAAAGTCAATGTCCAGGACTGCACCACATGGCCCACCCCTCTGCCCAGATGTGCCTGGTAAAATTTTCCGTGTTTGATTTTGCAGCTCTTCTGAATCTCATCTGAACTACTGAGCAATGAGTAGATGATGTTCACATCAATGACCGAAAAAAAAAGAGCAAAGTAAAAACCGCTAGTGTTTTTCATTACGCTAGAATCTGTGTGGATTTGTCCTCTCCCAGCTGCTGAAAAATGCAGGCCTGTTTATCTCACACTGCTGTGATTTAAGGATTTAATGTAGCGTGCGTCCACCTTTACAAACAAGCCTCGTGTCAGACGGGCCAGCTTTCCACACGCACATCACAGGCATTGGGATGAACATTACCTGGTCTCTGGGCTACCACAGCATGAGACAACAACGCTAACACCTAAATGAGCAGCCGGCTCACATGAGGTGAGATTAATTCAATTAGATTTTATTATGGGGTCATAAATGAGTTCGTGTAAATGTGTATTTATGACTGGAAAAGCACATTTCAAGTCTGGTAATGATGGTCACATGCTTTTGAAATACGACTTGTCGGCTGGTGGAAAATCCAGTGTGTAAATCAAAAACTGACGAGAAAAATTCTGCTGTCATTTTTAGCCAGCATGGACTAAGTCAATGGACTAAATGTGTTTGAAATCAGAGAGCATAGCCAGTACTTATCAAAGTTCATTGGATCTGCTGGAGTGAGTGTCCTCTTTTAAGTGTCCATGTGAGCTAACTCGCCAGATAAGCAAAACACTGGGCACTTCTGCTGGCTTTAGTTCTGTTACCTCTGGCTTTCCTGTCTGTGGCCTCTCTTTATAATCTTTCACATAAAGGTTATTCTAAAGTGCTACTCCTCTCTCACAAAGACACACACACACACACGCCATCAAGCACTCCCGAGACTCAAGACTGGCAGGACCACAGGCACGGGTATCACTGCCGAGGTTGTATAGACTAGAAATCTCCCAGAAGTGTTTAGCAGTGTTGTGCAAGTGTTAATGTATGTGTAAGCTCTAAGGATTAACAGCATGATACGCAGCATTGAGGAAGTTTTTTCTCAGAGACACCAGGCTCCACCCTTTCGTTAGACTGCACATCGGCTATTAAATAATTTAAACTCCTCAATACACTCTTTTCTCTTACCCGCTTTAGCACTGAGAGTGTTAGTAATCCCACCAATAATCACACTGTGCTTTCCCTTATATTCCCCCACACACAATGCCTTTCCAATCCTGCACACTTTTCTCACAATTAGACTTAAACCTTTAATAGCACCGAGTGCAGTGTAGGTCTGAAGCAGTGTGTGTGGCATGTATACACCCTGATCCCATTCAGCCCTTAGTTGGGTGTGAGAACTTGCATCTCTTAAAATGGGTAGATCAAAGTGAAGATAAATCCTGCTTCATGCCACTTCAGGTGATAAAGACTTGTCATTTCACAGTGGAAAAGGTGTGCAAATAAGAATAGGAGCCAGTCTTGTCATGTCACACTGTTCTGTTTCAGCTCCTAAACTTTTTGTGTGGATTAAGCAAGGCATGGGATTTTTGATTTAGAGACTACATGTCTGCATTCCTCCGGCTAGCTGTGAAAGATCTAAAACATATCCAGGCCTCTGAGAAAGAGACAACACAGAAGCATGACTCACTGTGAGAAATGGGGAATCAGTCAAACCACAACTGAGCCAGCACAAAATGGGTGTGAGCTATGAGACACAATGTTATATAATCAGTATCAGTGCTTTCACTTGGAATCAGAAACAGAAACACTTGGAGAAAAGTCACATTATAAAATAAATATAGCTACAAACAACTAACTAATGCAAGTAAGCATTTAGAAATGCATATGAATATGATGTGTATATACCAAACAGCTAAAACATTAAAACCACTGACATGTGACATGAGTACCATTGATTATCTTGATAATGTGGTACTGGAACTCAAATTTGTTTAGATGATTTTGTTTTTTAATTTTATGTGTTTAAAGCAGAAAAAAATGATTGTAAGAATCTAAGCAACAAAGATCTAGGCCCAAACATGATACCTAGATAACTGGGAACAGAATGTCTCCAAAACATCTCTAGTGAAACATGTCTGGTGTGCGATGTTCAGTAACTACCAAAAATGGCCCAAAGAATAACAACTGGTTCTCAGGCAACAGGGTCATGGGCACACAAGGTTTACTGATACCCATGGCAAAGGCTTGCCTGTTCGGTCTGATCGCAAAGAACAAATGTTATATCAAATGTTGATATGACATAAATGTGTCAGTACACAGTGCATCTCAGCTTGCTGCATATGGGGCTATATAATCACAGACTCCTCAGAGAGCCCATGCTGAACCCATCCAATGGAAAAAATCACCTGCAAGAGTAACATGAGCAAAACTAAACCAGAAATTAACCAATGGAAGACGCTCACCTGGTCTAATAATCACATCTTTAACAATGTTAACCGTCTGGGATGGGTGTGTTCCCGTTTACTTGGGGAAATGGAAAATGCAACCTGGAGGAAGCAGTGAGAAGCTCAGGTGCAATGTTCTGATAGACAACATTGGGCTGTGGGATTCCTGTGGATGGTCCTTTGGAAAGTACCACCTACCTATACATTGTCGCAGAACCGGTACCTCTTCATGGCAACACTATTTCCTAATGGCTTTGGTCGGTGGGTTTCAGCAAGATAATGGCACACTTTAAAAAATGTTGAGGAATGGTTTGAGAACAATGACAATGAGTTTAAGGTGTTTACTTGGCCTTCCCCAGATTTGAATCTTATCAAATATCTGTAGGATGTGCTGGACTAACAAGTCTGATCAATAAAGGCTCCACCTTGCAACGTATACAGCTTAAAGTATTTGCTGCTAACGTCTTGGTGCCAGATACCACAGCGCACCTTCAGAGGTCTTGAGGAGGCTTGACAAGTCAGAGCTGTTTTTGTGGCACCAGGAAGACCCAATGTTAGACATGTTATTTTAATGTTATGGCTGATTGCTGTATAAAAACACATTTCTTTCTGAAGTGTAAATGACCTAACAACACTAAACTTTGGACACACCCAAACGAGTATGCGGATGTATATACAAATTCGTTATGGAAATAGGTTTGGTAATGACTCACATTGACGTACAATAACACTTAAATAAACATTCACATTCCCAGCCAGATGTCTGTCAACTTTTTTTTTTTTTTTAAAGAAATACAAGAATTTGTTTGAAACTCTTCAAACAAGCTTTTAATGTCATAGAATCATAGCCATAAGCACATAAAAAGAAATCAACTGATCATAGATGAGCATTGAAGCTCATTTCATCTACTTTGGAGTAAAAATTGGATTCAGTACTATGGATGATCAAAGCAATGTGGGTAAGTCATGATTAATAGGGGTATAATTCCTGCGGGTATTCCCAGTCTCAAACACGTGCCCCTGAATTAAACCCTAATAAGACCTTTGGATAGTGAGAGAAGACCATCTCTAAGCACCATGCTGCATCAACCACTGATAAAAGCAGGAGAAACAAAAACTGTAAAACTACAATAGAATGTAACAGATCATATTATTATCATTTTAATACGACTGTTGAATACTGAATTGTGGTTGGGCCAAAGGTGGTAAGTAAACTTCAATAAGCAGACCTGACATTTAGTTTCCTCAGTATAAACTTGGTGGAGGCTCCAGATAAACAGATAAAACCATGTGTAATCACTGATATGACTATTTAGCATTAGCATTTAGCAGTTATCTGTAAAATATATTTTTGTGGTTCTTTGGAAAAAGGACAGCGTGCATGTATTTTTTTTGTGCTAATTTTAAGAAAGAAAGAGAAGCTGGTGAGGGAACAGCAGGTGTACAGATATCATAAATTGTGTGTTAACAGGTTCTAACTTGATTTCTAGACATGTATGTAATGTAGTTATCTGAATGTTTCATATTCGTTAACAAATTGTTATGGAATGTGAAGAAAATAACACCTACAGCATTATGAGGTCAGCCCATTATTATTTTCCTTTAATAGCATGGTATGTAGAATTAGAATAGAATAAAATAGAGTAGAATAAAATAGAATAGAATAGAATTATTTTTGGTCATTGCACAGAGTACAACAGAATGTAATTCCACACTAATAGCTAATTAAATCTAAATAAATTCTGTCTCATATGTGACAGCACTAGGTTGGTTAGGGGTGGGGTCTGACAGCATTAATAATAAAGACAGTCTTGGCCTCAGAACTGATTAAAGGGGAAAGTTATGCTTGACACAGAGCAGACTCTGTCGAGTATTGTTACTGACAAAACGGCCCAGTGCTTTGACAGCTCTGGTGAGGAGTGCATTCTCTGAAGTTCTGCTTTGAGGAAAAAGTTCATAAACACTCACATACATATGTAGACACAAACACACAGCACCTTAAAATGCCAATCAGTCCAATCTTTCACCACCACTGATACGAAGTGTGAATATGCTGTATAAACAAACTGTAAGTAGACACTTGCGTGTTTGCCTTGATCCCAGCCTGCTCCATTCATCACAGCTCCTATATTAAGCTTTTCCAAAGCTAACCATGGATCAGTACGTGCATGCCCCTTTAAATAAGTCCTTTAAAAACAATAACACAAGGTACAGCTAATAATGGAGACGAGTGAAAAGTTGCTTGTTGCAAGCATAAGCAGCAAGGCTCCTAATTGACATTAAAGAGGATTACATTACATAGAAACGTAACGAGTCAGGCCTTGTTTATACTGAGACGTTAATGCGTTTCACAGCTACTTGAGTACTTCTATTTTCCTGACAGGCTGGAGCCCACTCATCACCACTCAGTCCTGCAGGACCAAATACCAAAGTAAAGACCAAACACAGAGATCAGTTCTATTCCATACAGAGACTAAACCCGGAGATGACACTGAGCGTGCACACTAAATATTAATATGACTGCATTACCTTAAACTCATTAACATTTAAACCGCGCTGTGCTCCGGAGGTGCCATGCACGCATATCCAACCCAACCCAGCGTGTCATCATCACACAGAGTGTCAGAATGAGTCTCTGGTCTATGAGAGATGCATGAAATCTGGGGCTAAAGGTCAGGATTGCCATTAATCCAACTGTGTCCTACTCCAACACAGTCCATCTATCAGACCCATGCTGCAGATCATAGCTGAGCTGCAATGCTGTCAGGGTCTGTCCATAAATGTGTGTGTTTTTTCCTGCATTATAGTAGTGTTTTTCCATAAATTAGACTGTTGATGTACAGCAACATTTACATTTTCCTTGTGAAGGTTGCTTGTGAAGGCCGACTTATGTTTGGATTTTTCACCTTTAAACCAGATGCAAATAGACAAAGTTTAAAGAATTAAAAAACAACCCCAAACACTTATGGCTTATTTATGCCTATACAATGAGGGAACACAGAAACTTGCACAAACAAAAACAACTGTCACTCATTTGCTCATCCTAAAAATTGGGAGAAGACGTTGTCTAAAAAGCATTACTTAATTTCCATATAAAACACAAGTTGCTACACTTGTCACTTTAAAAGATGTGCACAAAACACACGGTCATAAATTTGGTGTCATATTATGTAGTAATGTCTAACACCCCCCCAACTCTCTTGAGAACAGACACACTCTCAGAGAGACCACAGCTCTTAGACAATCAGGCTCCTCCAAACCACACAGAGACATCAGCTTTAGCTTGACCCCTCAGCTAAGGGAGAAAACTGGCTGCCAATATGTGACTGACTATTGAATCACACTCATTTAGGAATAACCTCTGTCCCTCTTCCTTGGCTGTCCCTATCGCACTCCCTAAATTTATTTCCTCTCTGTTTACTCCAAAGCATGTCTTCATAGTTCACACTACTATCCGGGAAATGACCCAGTAAAAACATAAACTAGCCCTGCATTCTGTTTACTGTTGCTCTAACACATGCCAAATAAATAGTGGGGCATTATTTAGATCTTCTCATGCAAGCTGAAATAGGAAGGAAGTCCCCAGGATACAGCAGGGGCTCCAGGAACATGATTTCATTTGAGGCCATGGAGGATGGTGAGCAGAGGACGAGGCGAAGGGATTTCAGACACACATGGCGACTGCAGTTCCTACGTCTGGATAGTTAACCAGGTTAGTGCTGTGCAGGCAACAATTTGTTTCATGTCGTCCAGCGGAAGAGTGAAAAAATGAAGCTGTTTGGGGTACGCAGGTCTCAGCTGGTGGTAAGACAGAAGGTGAGGGCAGCCCCTCCCTCTGACACGTTCATCTGCTAGGCTCTGGCCTGTCAGGCAGCATTATTTTTCAAGCCATGATGTGTGGTACTGAGCTCGCACCACAGGAGAAAGTGATCTGACTGATTGGAGCTGGTGTTAAACCTGACTGGAGCATGTCTCTGACCACAGGGGTTTCAGATCAGACCCTGATCCTATCCCCATATCTGAGTCTGAAAAAAACAACAAAAACAAAACAAACAAACAAACAAAAAAACTAACCTAAAATGAGATGTTTGTGATAGTATATGTCAGTATATGTCAATCATATAACTATTACATCTATTAGGCCTGTATAAGTCAATACACATTTAACCAGCATGTCGGGAACAAAAGTCTCACCTGGTAATTAATGGAATGTCACAACTGAGGTGTGTGTGTGTGTGTGTTGTTTAATAGTGAAAAGTGGATCTGAGTATGCGGGTAAAGGAGCTTTTTCCGTCGGTTCCTCATGGGACATATCTGGGATGCAGAGCCTCTTATCAGTGTTTTTCTATGAAACCTACCGTAACTCTGGCTTTGCTGGTCCTAACAGAGCCTGCCGCTTTTAAAAAGAGCCAGTGCTGCTCAAGTGGAAAAACAAGATGTAGGCCTAATTAAAGGGCTAATTTGAGAAAAAAAAAAACCTTCTGCATACAATCGCTTACAATCACTTCTTGAGCTGTGCAGAAGTGTACAATTACAGGTTTAGAGGGAGGGAAGTGTGCTGGAGCTGGAGCTGAACGAGAGGCTGTGGAGTTTGATGTGGCAGCGTGTGGTGGTGTCTCTGCCATATAATAGCAAGTTTTCTGACGAGCAGGCAGCGTGAGCCAGAGCACCAGTATGTGTGTGTGTGTGTGTGTGTTTTAATAGTGAAAAATGGATTTGGATAGCAGGATAGCAGTAGAAAAGTGGATAGCAGGACATCCTGTAACCTGCCCAGAGGGAAGGCTGTGTCCATAGAGCAGAGGGCACGACAGCCTTAGCAGTGAGAGGACACCAGAGAATTTAATTTAGGCCATTCAAAATCTGTCAAAATCCCAGCTGATAATAAAGATGCCTTTAATCCGGAACACGCTAAACCCTCTTAAGCAGAAGTAATCTTACTACACAAGCAAAAGGTGTTGAGTCACAGTTAGGGTTTTAGGTTCTCACTGGTACTGAGGAGGATCAGATATGATCATGTATAATAAGCTAAGTGAAATAATATATAAAGCTCAATTCAGGCTTCTCTTTAGTTATCAGTCAAATAATATTACATTTTATTACTGCATTATTACATATTATTACAGATAACAGCATTTCTCTCATTAATAAACAATCTTTAAAGTCTCCAGAAGTCAGAGACAGATTTATTTTATTTACGATAACTCATGCACTACTTAACACTTGCCACAGGGATGTACTTTCGAAACGAACTGTTAAATTAAATAATGTTGTTATTTATGTTATTAATGTTGTTATAATGTTAAAGCACACTCTAGAACAATAGAACAGGGATGAACTTTCTCTAAGCCTTGTTTATATATATATATATGTGTGCGTGTGTGTGTGTGTGTGTGTGTGTGTGTGTGTGTGTGTGTGTGTGTGTGTGCTTAGAGAAGAAAGATAAAGACCAAACCTGACCACGATTATAGTACTTCACCACTACATGCAGTCAAGTTGAGAAAAAGGAAAATGACAGTAGAGGACAGGAAACGAAAAGATCTCGATCCAGGACCATTAGCAAATAATGTGAGAACACTCTCTCAGAAAACAAACAACTAGAATCACTTTTAATATTTATCTGATGGTTTAGTCTTTTTGCTCCTCTGGTACTTAGTGTGATTAACTGTAATTAGCAATGAGTGTTTAAATTACTGGTGTGTGTGTAGGTGCCAACATCAATGTGTGTTAATGAATGAGTCAGTGACACTGGAGCTGCATGTGGCCAAAATGAGAACCTCTTAGCCACCATGCGAGGTACCACAACTCCTCGCTCCAGTTACCTGCCGTAAAAGTGTCAAAGGGGTATTTTTATATGGCCGCACACATGCTCTTAGACACGTGCCCACATGCACATGCGCTTTCAAAATGTAACGGCGATATACGGCTGGAACGGGTAATAACCTTTCAAACAGATTTAAATACATGTAATATGCAAAGCAAAAGTAAATCTAAGCAGGATTTATGCTCCTCCATCCAATCGTGTGACCAGTAGGGAGAGTCTGTAGAGCATGGAGACGGACACCGGGTTTCAGACCGAATAACAGTGCACATAGCATTGCCCATTATGTAATTAAGAAAAAGACACAACTCAATTTGGACTGCTAAACTAATATTCAGGCAACAATAGAGATGTTAGACAAGGTCCCTTCGGTAGAACAAAGGGTCAAAGACCACAGACAGAATCAATGCTAAACAACTTAAAAACAAACCTGAATGGAGTTGCATTTAAAGCCACCTTGTTTACACGGAGACAGTCCAACTACAAAGCTACTGGATGTTCTGCAGCCATAAGCAAGTGGAATGAAAGAGGAAGAGGGGGGGGGGGGGAATGCTTCACATAAAGTTCCACACTGAGCGGTAATGTGTGCAGTGACATCTGGGACTGTAATCAGGCGTCTTCTTTCAAATGCTGCCAAACCAAACAAGGCAATAACAAATCCACTTTACAGATCATCGATCTGCCCTGGCTTTGGCCAAGCTAAACATGAGAGGACAGGAGTCTGGCTTTTAAACCTGGCCCCTGAGGTCACACTCTCTTTCTCTTTGACTCTCAACGTCCACATAACCTCTTTGGCTCACCCAAGTACCGGCTCACCCAAGTACCGGCTTACATGCACACAGACACAAACATATGTACGATGAACACGTGCAATCATATAGCCACTTATATAATAATGCAACAATATTTTGCCAAACAAACCAAAAAATCAAGCGTTTTAAATTTCCCCTTTTTTGTATTAAATGAAGCCAACCAGTCATGCAAACCCATCTGTTCGACCTTATCTTCTGGCATTAGCAGGTAAAATAAAATTGGATAATATGTGAGTATAAAGCAGAAGTAGATTAATAAAATTACAAAGACGGTAACGCCCTGCATCTCGGCCTGCATTCATTTACTGCCAGTTACAGTATAATTTTGCCTTTCATTTAGCTTCAGATACAGAAAGAGATAAACTAAAGCAAATAAACAAATATTGTTTTTGGAGGTATCGGATAATTTCAAAAGCATAAGGAATACTCTAGGTTAATATTCTAGGTTAAACCATTTCCAGATGGCAAACAGGACCAAGTGTGATGCAGGGTGGACGCGTCATTGATTTTCTTTGGGCGACACTTTATTGCGGTAATGAGGCTTTTGCACACTAGCAGGCCGTGCAGCATGTTTGTGCATATGCACTCACGAGATGGGGTAAAAGAGAGAGAAAGAGAGAGAGAGAGAGAGAGAGAGAGAGAGAGAGAGAGAGAAAAAAAAAGACTAGCTAATTTGATTTGAGAACAGCCAGACCAGCAGCGCTGTGATGCTTCAGACTCGGCACCAGGCGGCTCAATGGCTTCTACAAGTATACAAAGGAGTAGTACACAAAGGGTAAAAATGTCTCTTCCTAAAATTATATGCAGTCCAAAAGGCTCAGCAGATCCAGACCGCACACAACTCTCATCGAGACTGTAGATGAAGTATATGCCCGTAGAGAACAAAAGAGACGCATTAACAACACACAGAAAAGATGCGAATGCCAGCACTCATGCTGTGCTCTTGCTGCAAAGCTCTTCTACAAACTTTACTTTTCGCTACCTTTCACAAAAGGAATAGTTAAAAAAAATAAATAAATAAAAAAAAAAGCAGAACTTTGGACAGAACTGTGTTTGGGGTCCAGGATGATATCAGTCTCTCTACAGTGAGACGGAGACAGAAACCTATTTGATGGAAGTGGAGCTGTTGATGTGTCCTGCTGTGGAGCTCAGCAGGTTTGACCTTGGGCCAGAGTGTAGAGAAATCCTATATCAACAGGGTGATGGCACTTCTTACAGACGCTGGCTACGGTCAACTGGGCTGCCAGGACATCCTTTCTGCACAACGCTGGAACTACAGCAATGACTCAGTCACTGGGGATCCAAGATGCGCTCAGCGCCAACACACTTACACACACTTACACACACTTACACACACTTACACACACACACACACACACACACACACACACACACACACACACACACACACACACACACACACACATACACACATACACACATATACACACACTCACACAAGGGAGAATCAGATTCAGAATTAGATCTGATCCACCACAAAACAGCATGAGAGCAAGGCTTCTCCTGAATAAACCAGCTCCTGGATTTCTTCTATATAGGCTATAATAATAAGAAAAAGAAAAAAAAGAAGAAGAACAAGAAGAAGAAGAAAAAGAAGAAGAAAAAGAGAAGAGTGATTTACAATACACAACTACTAACAAATTATGTACAATATGAAAAGTACTTATTACAAATAGTAACAAACACAACATACCGAATAACTGCAAATATGCAAATATAAATAAAACTAAATATGCGTGTTTTATATGAGTTCAATTCACAAACTCTATAAAGCTTTTTTTGTATTTCTACAGTGTCTTGCTGTTTTAAATGAATTTGGTTTGATTGTCGATCATGAAATTGTTTCTTGGTTATATCATTGACTAATGGCCTCCTTACTAGTCACTTAGCCAGACTTTACCTTACCCAGACTTCCTTTGGTTGGCGATCTCTAAGCAGATTCACAACTATTCTTTCTATTTCTTAATAATGTATATAATGGTGATTTGTGAGATTATTATTATTTTTTTTTTACCAGCCCTGACTGATATTTTTAAGAACTTTGTCCCTGACATGTTTTTGTTCAACCATTCAACTAATTATGTGGCTTCTAATAGCAGCTGATTGCAGCCTAGACTAATTTCAGAGTTGCGTAGGTTAATATTTACTTTGAAATTTTTCAGTTACATATTAAATAATGTTGTTATTTATGTTATTAATCTTGTTATAATGTTAAAGCACACTCTAGAACAATAGAACAGGGATGAACTTTCTCTAAGCCTTGTTTATATATATATATATATGTGTGTGTGTGTGTGTGTGTGTGTGTGTGTGTGTGTGTGTGTGTGTGTGTGTGTGCTTAGAGAAGAAAGATAAAGACCAAACCTGACCACGATTATAGTACTTCACCACTACATGCAGTCAAGTTGAGAAAAAGGAAAATGACAGTAGAGGACAGGAAACGAAAAGAACTCGATCCAGAACCATTAGCAAATAATGTGAGTACACTCTCTCAGAAAACAAACAACTAGAATCACTTTTAATATTTATCTGATGGTTTAGTCTTTTTGCTCCTCTCCTCTTTCTACTTCCAGGGAAAAAATACAAGATGAGCTAGCTGTAGCCAGAGAAGCCAAATCAGTGCAGAAATCTGGTGGTGTGCTCTGTATTAAATGCCGAAGACCCGAGATGGTGCGGTCTACTTCCCACTGCAGAACACACATCAAAGACCGTGAGCTAGTGCGGCAGCAATGATGGAAAAACAACAACAGTATACACGGCCAGAGAAAATCACTGGCAGATTTGGACCAGGCCTCCTTCAGCCCTCTGCCTTGTCATTTTCAGTATTAGCTGTGGTCTGGGTGCTGAAATCTTACATTATGTGGGCAAAGATGCATGGGTACCCTTGCAAAGGGACTTTTGTGTGTGTGTGTGTGTGTGTGTGTGTGTGTATGTGTGTGTGAGACCAGCTGGTAGTGTGGTGAGTGTCGGACAGAGATCTATGCAACCGATGCGGTGCTGCAACTGTGTGGTCTATAACCTGCACACATCACACACAGATCTCACACACAGCTGTGTGCACAACCCCTGCAATTACCACACCATTTAGCTCAACATACTCTACATTTTCACTGTTTTTCTCCCAAGCATACTTTCTCTCTTACCACAAATAACATCAATGGTTTAAGTTTAAATTGCTACTAATACAGTAACCTGTACACATTATGGATTATTTTACTGTTTGGATTGTTATAGCAAAAAAAATGTTATAGCAAAAGCGAGAAAAAATAACAACTGAATTGATGCCTGCTAACATCTGCATCGGCGAGAGCAGGGTAGATCTCACGCACCATTTCCTTTCTACTGCATCTGGGAGAGAAACGTGAGGAGGCCCTTAAGCAAACCAGCTCCATCCTGCCCTTCCATTACATTTTAATGCTGAACCTGTCGGGTGTTCTGGGAGTGCTTGTTCAGAAGCCCATGATCATTAGGAATAATCGTGCAGACCTTCCTCAACCGGGACGCTGCTTAAAACACTTTTACACTGATTATAGCTGAGAACAATGTTAGACTCGGCTTTAAACATACAGTGAGGAAAATAAGTATTTGAACACCCTGCTATTTTGCAATTTCTCCCACTTAGAAATCATGGAGGGGTCTGAAATTGTCATCGTAGGTGCATGTCCACTGTGAGAGACATAATCTAAAAAAAAAATATCCAGAAATCACAATATATGATTTTTAAAGTATTTATTTGTATGATACAGCTGCAAATAAGTATTTGAACACCTGTCTATCAGCTAGAATTCTGACCCTCAAAGACCTGTTAGTCTGCCTTTAAAATGTCCACCTCCACTACATTTATTATCCTAAATTAGATGCACCTGTTTAAGGTCGTTAGCTGCATAAAGACACCTGTCCACCCCATACAATCAATAAGAATCCAACTACTAACATGGCCAAGACCAAAGAGCTGTCCAAAGACACTAGAGACAAAATTGTACACCTCCACAAGGCTGGAAAGGGCTACGGGGAAATTGCCAAGCAGCTTGGTGAAAAAAGGTCCACTGTTGGAGCAATCATTAGAAAATGGAAGAAGCTAAACATGACTGTCAATCTCCCTCGGACTGGGGCTCCATGCAAGATCTCACCTCGTGGGGTCTCAATGATCCTAAGGAAGGTGAGAAATCAGCCCAGAACTACATGGGAGGAGCTGGCCAATGACCTGAAAAGAGCTGGGACCACCGTTTCCAAGGTTACTGTTGGTAATACACTAAGACGTCATGGTTTGAAATCATGCATGACACGGAAGGTTCCCCTGCTTAAACCAGCACATGTCCAGGCACGTCTTAAGTTTGCCAATGTCCATTTGGATGATCCAGAGGAGTCATGGGAGAAAGTCATGTGGTCAGATGAGACCAAAATAGAACTTTTGGGTCATAATTCCACTAAACGTGTTTGGAGGAAGAAGAATGATGAGTACCATCCCAAGAACACCATCCCTACTATGATGCATGGGGGTGGTAGCATCATGCTTTGGGGGTGTTTTTCTGCACATGAGACAGGGCGACTGCACTGTATTAAGGAGAGGATGACCGGGGCCATGTATTGCGAGATTTTGGGGAACAACCTCCTTCCCTCAGTTAGAGCATTGAAGATGGGTCGAAGCTGGGTCTTCCAACATGACAATGACCTGAAGCACACAGCCAGGATAACCAAGGAGTGGCTCTGTAAGAAGCATATCAAGGTTCTGGCATGGCCTAGCCAGTCTCCAGACCTAAACCCGATAGAGAATCTTTGGAGGGAGCTCAAACTCCGTGTTTCTCAGCGACAGGCCAGAAACCTGACTGATCTAGAGAAGATCTGTGTGGAGGAGTGGGCCAAAATCCCTCCTGCAGTGTGTGCAAACCTGGTGAAAAACTACAGGAAACGTTTGACCTCTGTAATTTTAAACAAAGGCTACTGTACCAAATATTAACATTGACTTTCTCAGGTGTTCAAATACTTATTTGCAGCTGTATCATACAAATAAATAGTTACAAAATCATATATTGTGATTTCTGGATTTTTTTTTTTTAGATTATGTCTCTCACAGTGGACATGCACCTACGATGACAATTTCAGACCCCTTCATGATTTCTAAGTGAGAGAACTTGCAAAATAGCAGGGTGTTCAAATACTTATTTTCCTTACTGTACATGCTATAATGCAGAAACAATTGCAAGTGTCTTACTACGTTTACAAATAAGAGTAAAACAGTCAGCCAGAGTGAAGATGATAATAATAAAATGCAATGCTGCTTTAAAAATGTGCTGAAATAAGACAAAAAAAAGGAAGTAATTTACTAAACGATACCAGTCAAAAATGACCAAATGTTGCTTCTTTTACACATCCCAAGTCTTGAAACTTGCGCCTCGAAACACGAAGCGTTGTTCAATGTGTTGGCGTAATTTCCGCTGAAACCGCAAAACAGCTCAGGACATATAATGTGGCTCCTCCCTCTTTTTGCATGGCCAATAGCATTTCACAGCTTGACATTTGAACTTTTCAAGATACTTCACATTTTAAAAAGCATTTCACTGGACAGAAAATCTGATGAGAAGCTAAAGTGCAGATCAAATCAAAACTACGGATCCATATTGGTGGCGAGGAGAGACTGTACATTTTGAATACACACAAAGTTTGCAGTTTTATTGGAGCACACAAGACTTCAATTTTGATTTCTGATGTATGGAAAATAAATTGAAGCTCATTGAGGATATTTTAGGTGGCCATGTTCAGAATATTCTCTAAAACTGCGTAAAACCTGGGTAGGATGACAATCTGACATATATTGTATTTCCTTTTCCGATTACTGACACTCCTTCTACACCCGCCTTTGCTAGAACATTACCAGCTACTCTCTGGTGCGTAGCTTACATCAACTTGTTGCATTCAGTTTGTGTGTGTGCAGATTTGGCTGCGCAGCTCCATACCCATATATCAAGTCTCCTGCCGTGCTGTGCTTCATTCCCTGCTGTGCAAATTTGTCCAATTAGCCATGGCCTTATGGGGTGGAATTCAGTGTGAAATGGGGCTGCCGCTATCCAAACACTGAACAACAATAAAGAGAATTTTACGGACACGCCAATCTTCTGCCCATCCCCAGCAGGAGGGAAGACGTGAGCAGGGTGATGCTAAGCTTCACCATGTCACCATCAAAGTGTGTAGTCTATAGACACTGCCTATATGCCCACCCAGTACACACTCACAATTTCAAATAACATTTACATAAATTATATTAGCATTACTAAATTATTTTCACTTTTCCTTTTCAAAATATACACACATTTACAGTCAGATTTAGAATTATCGGCACCCCAAAATGTATATGGTTATTTCACTTAGTCACACACTGAGCATATGATAAAATCCAATATTTTTTTCCCCAAATTATACTAATGATCCCATTAGCATATTTTTAAATCATGTGTCACAATTATTGGCATTCCTAGAAAATACTATGAACTAAATGTGTCTGAAACATGGTTTACATCATATTTATAAATAAGTTTTTATTCATGACCTCCTGTTTCTCTGGGGTATAAATACAAAGTGACACAAAGGCCAATAATTGTGATATGTGGTACTAATTAAATTTGAATAAACCTTTTTTTTTCACTTTAATTACATTCATTAATCGTAAAAGTTCATCTGTCCATTACAGGGCTATATATTTTTAATGGGTGATTAAGCTAATGAACCACAAAGAGCTTTTTACCCATCCTTGCCAGTAGTGCCAGTAATTCTCAAGCTGACTGTATGCTGTACATATGAGCTTTCCAATCACTGCCTTCAACCTCTTGCACCATCACACCCCTCTGCACATTCCTCCTGACATCTCTGTTCTAACTCTGCCAGATTGCTCGGCAAATCTTTGCCCATTCTTCTTCACATATCTGTTCTAACTCTGCCAGATGTCATGTACAACTTTGTTTTTTTGTTTTTTTTCACCAGGCATTGACACTGCGAGGGTTACAGAAATTTTTTTGGTCTCGTTTTGTTTTTATTACTTAAAATTAATTTTAGCATGATATTAAATAAAAAAAAAAAGCATGTGGGATATTCTGCACTTGACTATGTGAAGCTGATAGAGAAGAAATGACTAAAATAAAAAAATGCAATTAAATTCAAATGTTATAGTTTCGTTCTTCATAAGTGACAGTTTGTAAGAAAACTCATGTGTATGTATATATATATATATATATATATATATATATATATATATATATATATATGTATATATATATATATATATATACATATATATATATATACACACACACACACACACACACACACACACAGATGCATACTCCAAAATCCTTTACAGAAAATGAATGAATCTTCACTTCTCTAACCTCAAAATATGCATACTGCAGAGCTGAGATGTTTAATCATCTACAAACCTAGCAGAGGTATTAATAATGGATGCATGAACGAATTAAATATTAATCATGGTATGTAGATTGACATGCAGAACTTTAATTACTATGAAAGCTAGATTTCATTATTCTTTGCATTTTGCATCTTCTAAGTTGCAATAATAAAGTAAATAAAGGAATCACCAGGCAGAACATAAACATGTATACGAAAGAAGGAAAAAAAGAAAAGTGACAAAAATAGCAATGATCCGTTCATCCATTATAATCTGCACTTTGAGTAGCAGCTGTTGCTCTGACAGCAGAACACATGGTGCAAGGTAGACATCACAGCAAGCAATGATATCTAAAAGTCGAAAAGACTAATTTGGGAAATATTAGAGTCTGGGAAATATTCCAAACATGTTTGTGAGAGAGCGGGTGAAAGGGTGGCCTGATAACGTTACCCACAGATTTTAGCTGAACTCTCCGAAATTCTTTGGCATGACATTCAATTAGTTCAGCAGGGAAATGAGAGAGAGAGAGAGAGAGAGAGAGAGAGAGAGAGAGAGAGAGAGAGAGAGAGAGAGAGAGAGAGAGAGAGAGAAGAGAGAGCAGTCAGGCGATTTTGTCAGGCATGTTATCTGGTAAGGTAAATCCACCTCAACCTCATATTAATGTCTCCAGGAGTGGAGGAGGATTAATAAGGAACTGCTCCAAAGGCTTTAGAGCGGTTAAGATTCTTAACCCAGTTAACCCCCTTAGTGCACAATCAAATCAGGATATGAGAAACAAGCGCCTCTCCTTCACACAAGAGCAACCATGACATTTATTATATTTATCTAAGAAGTGAGCTTTTAGGTCAGTGCCACTACAGGGGGAAAAGGAAAAAAAAAAAGATGCACGAGACAGTCAGGCAGTACAGGCAACAGAGATTAAAAGCCATAAAGGAAGTTTATCAGGTTCTGGGATGATTTTATATGCAAGTTCAAACTCGTGCACATTTTATAGCTTAGTGAATTGAGTCATCTTGCCTAAAGATGCTAAGATAGTCTTCTCTGATGTATACTGCTGTAATCTTTCTGTTTTGGCTCTATTGCACTCACTCCCTCCCATTTCTCTTGTCTGTTACAGAGTTGATTTCAGTAATCTAGTGCTAAAAGTGCAGAGCGAGAGCAGAGGCTTCTCCAAACGCTTTTGCATGGTGGCTTTTTGATGTGGCCTGTGTGCTTTTGTTCCTGGAGAGCCGTACATAATGAAACATCAAAGGCCCGGCATGATCCTTATGAAGGCCAGGCTGAGCGGACACTTAAATCATGCACGCTGCTAAAGTCCAAAGTCAGCATCAGCCCATGTCTACCTTCCTCTAATGAAGATCAGCCTACCTCTGGCTGTAACCCCCTCACCATAACATCATACCTTCACTCCTAAAACTAGCTTACACACTGCCCCAGAACCACCACTCCACCACAAACATACATGATTAAACAAATTAACCTTGATCAGGCCAAAAATGATGGGTTTGATTCCTTTTGGTTTTACATCAACCATTTATATATATAAGATGGCTGAAGTAGTGAATAACTGAAAAGAGCTCCTCAGCATGATAAAGTGTCCTATAAAACGTTTGACTCAATTATCAAAACCAGTCCTCTGCAAACAGTTATTTTTGTTGTGGCTAAATTGTGTATAGACAAAGGGAAAAAAATGTACATGCAATCTGTTTGAGATAAAGCACTGATCTGTCAGCTTTAATAAATTCAAGAAGAAAACTATCTGGCAAGCTAAATGAGTGCGGCTGAGTTTTGTTCCAATAAGCTGTTACAAGAAAATAATTCTCAAGAATCGTTCAACAAATGAGAGGTTTTTCTTTGTTTCATTAAAGTTGACACTTTATATGAGCATGTTCTGTAAAAGGAAAAAAAAAAAAAAAAAAAAAAAAAGAGGCTGTACAGAAAAGTTTAGAAAATCACCATTCAATACAATGTGACAGGGCAATGTAAGTCAATAATCAGAGAAAATATGAACTCGTCCAAGATCAAAAAAGGAAACAAAAAACACTTGAAAAACATTTTCTAATCAACGCATACGTCATCAAACTTGGAGCAGTGGAGTACTGCTTGCTCCCCACCTCATGCAGTATTAGTATTTTGGAAGGACCTGCCAATGCATCAATAACGCTGAGTGAAAACACGTTCCGTTCTTCATGTTTGTTTCCATGTCCAAATCTGGCCACAGCTCAGGAGCTCTGTCCGCCACCTTGACATGTGCATGCATCAGGATGACTCTCTGGTCTAATGTTTCCTTAATGTAATGGAGTTTGATCTGGGGTGTCGGATGTCCGATATTGTGCTGTGTTATTAGCGTAAAGAGCGCTGAGGGGCTCTCGGGTTGAAGCAGGCAGGCCTCCTACCCCTTCGCTCCAGCACTAGACACCGTTGTTAAAGGTTGTCTGTACAGACCAATAACCAGAGACGAATCTCTACTGACAGAGCCTCGTGCAAACTGATACACTTCCACCGAGTGGAGCTGACAGTGTCTCCGGACACTGGATACTGATGAAGAGCTTCAGTGCCAAGTCCCGATGGACTGCCGTAGCCACTATTTTAGCACACACACAGACACACATAAAGGATCTGAACGCTACACATGAAACACACTCAACCTAAATCACTATAATGCAAGGGTTGAAAGACACACGGGAGTATTGTATAGCCTAGCAACCTTCCAATTGTGTAACATTTTCTTTCGTCATGGTTCTGCGGTGTAATGGCTAATCCAGTCCAGCTCAAATCTTAGTGGAACTTGTGTGCTGTTTGCTAAAGATATTTATTAGTATTTTGATCAAGTGTAAAAAATCTCCATGGACTCCTAAGTGTTACACTATACAGCAGGTGATAAATTACAATTAGCTCAGCTGAGTTATTAGTTTTGGATTTGAGTTTTAACGCACGATTTTTTATTCAAATCCCAGAAGTGTAAGCGAACCACTGTTGGGTGTTTGAGCGAGTTTATTAAGTTGATCCACTGCACTCATGTATTGCATACTATCCAAATTTAGTTTTGTCATTTTGGAGAGAAAAACCTACCAAATGAAAGTATCTATAATATAAATAATGGGAAAGCAGCAATTGACATCATATTAAACACTGAGACTGTGACTCTTCCTAAGCCCCTGCTTGAACCTGTCTTCCAGTGAAAAAATGTCTCTGCTACACATTCCTACGGCAAGCAGAAAAAACTGTAGACCAAGCAGAGGAAAATCATGCCTCTATGCCACATTACCTCTGAATGCAATGTTTATGGTGCTCAAAATATGCGGTCAGTACTTGATATATGTATATATATCATATACTATAATATTACTATATACAGTAATCCCCTTTTATCGCGGTGGTCACGTTACCCGCCTGCGATAAACGAAAAAACGAGATAAACAGACGCCACTCCAAAAATGCTATTTTATGTATACAGTACTGTACTGTATTAACATTTTACTTTATTTTATAATTAATAATTATAATTTTATTAATAAATGTCATTATTTCAACATAAAACTCCAAAAAAACAATTCCCTATAAGCTGTTTGGTCTATCGTGCTATCCGCGAGAGGATGGGAAAATCAGCGAAACAAATCAGTTATGTGGCAAATACAATTCCACGATAAACCGGGGGGCGCGAGATTCGAACTGCGGTAAATCGGAGGATTTCTGTACTAATTATATATGTAATTTGTTTTATGGAAAGTTTTTTTTTACTTTAGGTCATGGTGAAGGTCAGGTTATAAGCAATGCCACATCGACCCTAAAGTTCAAACTCCCAGACAAACATCCTGAATGGCTCTACTGGCTTGTGTTCCCACCAGTCAACAGATTCCCACAAGAGACAGACAACACCCATGCCTGCTGTAATTGATGAATCTGTGAGCAGTGGGTCAGACAGAGATGGACTGGCTTGTACTGCAGTGGCAGTGGTATCAGTGCACTTTGCCCCACCTCCTGCCCTCTCTGTATGTGTGATAAGCAGAGGCTTTGCTATGGCCCTGGAGCTTCTGTGAGATAATGGATGAGTGGTTGGATAGTTGCTGACAGCTCTGGAAACATTTGGCCTGGAATTTTCAGGGGCACAGCTCTGTCACTGCCTCTTGAAACTGGAAATCGGCATGTGCCAGGGCTACCTGAACCAGCCGCCACCTGCTCTAACACTTTACACTGATTGGGGTGACAACTGCAACAGCTGGACAGGGATTAGGTGGGTAGCGCCAGGCAGTGCTGCCCAACCCACAGGGTCAGAGTGAGCCATAGCCAGGCTGAGCACCTGTCACCAGCCGCGATGTAACCCAAAAGAACAGCTCTGATCCCATATAACAAAATCCCAGATTTTTTTTTTTTAAAGCCGCGATAGACTCCTGTACAACGTGTGATTTAGAGTTTCCACTGAGCTGCTTCAGATCAGTGGGGTATTAATGCTACTTATCAACACATGTGGTGAAAATGGGCCAACGATTTTACGCTCTGATCCACTGGGTGAAGCTGAAAATCCTCCAGAGAATAGTGAGGAATAGTATGTAATTGAACAATGCGTATGTACACATCACCATGTGGGACAAAATTCTTTCAATTTTGGAATCAGAAATATAGATAGAAAGATCTTTGAACTCTGAGGTTCTCAGAGTCATCATAAAATGACACTGATGATACTGGCAAGGACAGCAATAGTACAGCAAGATAATCAAAATAAATATCCTGAATATGAAAATATCCAAAAATGCAATATTCTGGCTTTTCATAGAAGAATCAGGAAGGAAAGAATGTAAAATAGTTATGAAATAAATATGTTTTAGAAGCCAAAATAAGATTGAAACATTCAATTGGTAAATATAGGAGGTGGTTAGTTACTTCAATGCAATGTAGGTTTAAAGATTCCTTATAAAATGTGTAACAATGAACCATATAATCAAAGTTTTGACAGTGAGTAAAAGATTTAAAAACACTTTGCTTGCATAGTAAGTGTCCTGCTGCTGCTCTCACTGTGAGGGGTGTCAGGGGTCATCGCTAGGCGTATGGACATTAATAGCAGAGGAACACAAACATTAGCTTGAAGTTTTTTGCTTCCCTTCATTCCACTGATATATAATATATGAGAATTTGCTGCTGGTATAAGATGAAGATTGACTAGTAATATGCTTAAAATCAGAAAGCGAAAAAGAGATTGGTATCTCAATATCCCACCAGAACATCAGTGACAAAGACAATACAAAAGCCTAACAAGTCATTCAAATTAAAATAGCATTAGCATATCATGCTAACTTTAACCCCTGCATTAAATATACATTTCTACATGTTATATGTTTAAGGGAATAAAGATCCATGAATATAAAACAAGCACAAATGTATTAGTTTAAACTGCCTCTGATGATGCCACAATGGGTTTTAAAGCTGATCAATCATCAGCTTTGCTTGAGACTAACAAATACAGTGAAGGCGCACAATGTCGGACCCCTTTCTTCTCCGTTTTTCCGTTCCTTACTTTCCCTTTTTTCATGGTTCCTTTGTTTTTTCCACTGCTCTCGCTTGGCTCATTCTTCTTTTTTCTTTTTTTCTATTTTCTTTTCCAGTTTTCCTTTCAGCTTCTTTGATGTTTGTGTGTTGCACTCTCTCCTGCAATCACTGTGCATTTCCTGCAGGAAATGTGAATCGTCTAAAGGTACCCCTTGTTTCCTACTGTTCCTCCTGCAGCGTCTACACCAGAGTACGGTGTCACTGGCGCCCTGTGCCGTTCTGGGTTGCTTCCTGAACACGACGGGCCCTGAGTGACAAGAAGCAGACATGTTCCCCTGACTCCCCTTGGCCCTTGCTCACTGTAGCCGTGCCCTACTGACGCCACTAGCAACACAGGAGCCTTACACACATTAAAGCTTCAGCCATGCCAGGTCTTTTCCCATGGTTAGATTGCATTACACCTTGGAGAGAGAAGAACGAAAGAAACGAACGAGAGAAAGGAGGAGGGGGAAGAAAAGCTTCAACTTCTAATGCCACTCCTGCTGCACTGAGGCCATAATGGCGGTCATTAAGTGAAAAACGATAACTCAAGCAGATAAAAACATTTTTTCAGGCCATAGGATACACTCCCCTGACATTTTTCAAAGGATTCTCATATGAAGTAGTTGAACAATGGGGGAAGATATAAAATAAAAACATTTTAAAAGATGAATGCGTATGATAAATGTCGATATTTGGTGGATTAGGTTCTCAAAGTTAAAAGATGGAAACATTATAAAACGATGGAAACACTTATTGATTCTCCTCTAAATACTCCTTATTACTTCACGGGATGTTTATATACTTTAAGACACAATGAACACTGATACAAGATGTTTTTTCAAACCTCAACTCGGAATACCACAAATTCCCCACGCCAGACTTCAAAGCCAAATAGTTACTAGCAATCCTAGAGAGCACAAGCCGGCTGGATGAGAAAGATTTAGTTATGATGGTGAAGTTAAAAGTCCTTTACAGTCCCTTACATCCTGATCTGAAATAATGAATGGATGGTCTCTCAGGTCTAGAACTACTGAAGGAGATGCCAAAATATACACGGTAATGATTCTCTATGTTTTATATAGCATTGTACGCCTTCAAAATTCATAATTTATTGATCTCATTAAGGGTATGCAAGAATCATTATGAAACAGTCCAAGTGTCCAGCTCGGCCAATATAAAACAAAGACCAAATTGTATTCAAAGGTCAGGTTTTTTTTTTCTAAATAAATGTTAACTCCAAAAGTAAGACCCAATATAATTTGCTTTGGGGTTACTGGAAAAAGTAAAGCAAACCTCATAATAACACTTGTTATTGAGCCAGTTCATCTAATAGAGAAATGATGGCCACAATTCAAAGGTCTGTATGCCTTTCTTCCTTCAGTATAACACAGATTGGTTATGAGGTGTAATGTCTCATATTTGGGTGTATTGCAAAGGGATGATTATCATCTTAGAGCTTGACATAGAGCTGAGTGAAAGAGATTCCTAAAGTACAAAGAGCTAATGGAAACTCCATTCATGGACTTTGTGCAAACAAACTGCAGCAGCAAGGTTTAGGAAACAGTGTGAACTGATGACGTGTCAGATATATAGGAGTAAGATAGAGGAATCGTCTAGTTGGGACTCCTTGCCTGGCTCCCCTCTCCTTGGTGCTTTTCTCCTCTGAACAGCTCACATGTTCTGCCTGTTTTATGTCATCTGTTTACTAAATCCAGAAGCATCTTGACTTCAGTCATACAAAGCAAAGAACAAGAGCTGTGTGTCTTTGGTACACCGAAACATTTGCTGTACAAACGTTTCCCATTTCTCTTGAAAAGTGTTACAGCCAGAAATGCATAGCGATGTAGGAAATAAAAAGCCTATTATGTTTATACATTGAGAGAAAACACGTATTACTAAATTACAACTTGGCCAAGAAATGCTAAGCTCTCACGCCAGGGGTAGTTTTTGGGTGGTCTACTGCCCTGGGCCTCTTTCCCACACAAATCACTGGGCTAATTGTCGTAATTCTACACATGGTGATGGTTTTAGTTCATGCAGCACAAGAGTCAGTGCCACTAAACCTGGCTTACAGGTGATAACAGCAAGCTACCTGTGTGTCAAAGCACCCAAAAATGGCATATATCGTCAGAGCTTCTACCAACTTACACATGGAGCTCTGAACAAAGTCATTCACTTTGACTGCTGACGAAAGAAAAGTAACAGAGAAGATTAGTTCTACGCTTGAGAAAGTTAACGATTAGAAGTAGAAGTCCCGTTGACAGCCACTAAGAGCTCCTGTTAACCTTACAGTATCATGGGATCACCAAGCATTTGAACATGTCCTCAGTCAAAAGTTATAATCCAATCAGTTTTCAACAGAGGCTGGACTACACTATGGATTGGATGCCAGTCCATTGCAGGGGACCAAACACACACCATCACGCATTTATTCACAGTTTTTTAGAATAGAAATTTAGAATAGACATTTAAACTTTATTCTTGAACTGTTCGAAGATGATCTGTGTACATTGGTATAGAATGTGTTTTGGACATTGGAGAGGATGTTTAAAAAAAATGTTTCAAGAAGGTGATTAATGTATCTGACTAATCAAATCTGGCATCAAATTCCCAGAACTGAACCAACACTGATGCCAATGTTTCCTCTTCACCTTCAACCAAGTGGCTGAAATTGCTTCCATGGATTAGCCAGACCATGCTAAAATGAGACAGCTACACTGATTATTCTGTATTCCTTGGCTGTCAAAAGGCTATATTTAACTTTTCCCATAAAGGCTGTAGGTTTTGGGAATGGCCTGGCCTTGGTGTGTGTATATGGACAGCCGAAGTTCTGTTTTCCTCAGACAGCTCAGTGTGTGTAAGGGCAGCTCTGGTCAGAGTTGTCACACAGACAGGGATAATAATAGGATGCGTTACGTTCTTGATGCAAACACAGCCATTCCCACGTTACGCAGGCTGGTGTCAAGCTTGTTGCGTTTTTTCTTGTCTACTAATGAAACTCCCTCCCGTTTCAGAACTTCCCTTAAGACTTAAAAAAAAAAAAAAAAAAAAAAAGAGAAGAAAAGAAAAAACAGCCAATCAAAGCTTCCCCAGTTCACTCATCTCCCAGGCATATGCGCATTCCTTGTTTATCTTCAATTATAAATAACTTTGGGAAGATGAGGATCGATACTTTCCCTGTGACCAAATAAAGAGTGGGAGGGTGTTAGGACTGAATATTTTAATGATTCTCTTCTTTGTGACTTTTCTCTATGTGCTGTTCCCATGGCCCTTCAGAGAGTATATTGTGATAACTACACCACAATCACTACAAGCTCAAGCAGTCAAGAAGAAAAGCATGTGAGAGAGACAGAGGCTTCACTCAGCAAAACACGCAGACTGCACAAACAAAAAAAGAAGAAGGAAAAAAAAAAAAGCTTTGGCTGTGTATAATGGCCGACAAGTATCTGACAGCAGAGACATGAGGTTACCGCTCCTGGTGCTTGTCTTGGCCTGCATTCACATTCACATTTCCTCTGGTTTTCTGTCAAAGATGCGAAGCACTTTTTTATTACAATATGAGCTATAATTATGACAGGATTGGAAACTATAATTGGATTGTGAAGGAAAAAGTTGTCAAAATACAATTACAAATAAAATATGGAGCGAAAACGCTAGAGAGCCAGCACTATAATACCATCTGGTTTTCGTACCCAAAATAGGAAAGAATAACATGAAAACCATTACTTTATGTCAAGAGTTTTAGATTGCTGGAAAATTATGTGGAGCAGCGATCCTCATGACCCAATGCGAAAAAAGAACATTCTCTCTTCTTATGACTGAGGACTACGACAGAAACCGAATCTCTTTCTAATTCTCAGTCAAATTGAATACAAAATCGCAGGAAAAGTGTTTCAATTGCACAAAGGATTCCCATAACATTTTCCCTCTGATCTGTTCTGATCCCTGCCCTTATGTTTGGATTTGACTCTATAAAACGCACTCCACATGCAAATCACGCCACAGCACACTCTCTTGTTTGAAGCGGCAAAACACATGACTAATTCGCAGATAAAAATGAGCTCATGTCCAGCACATCTTACAATGACGATATCCGGAACTGTGACAGGGCACTCTGGCTTCAAGCATTTCAGTTGTTAGTCCATTACATAACATGCACAGAGCAGATTCGCTCAGCTTGGTTACTAGACACCACAAAATAAAACGGATGTTCTCATTTTCAAAACAAATGTATGATCATCAGGCAAAAAAAAAATTATTTCCTGTAGTGGTTCAAGGGAAAGAAACCACAATAGCTAATTACAAAGCATGCACAAGACCTGACACTTGTGCTTTTCATTATGACCTTGAAAATCTTTTAGCTTGATGGAGAGCATGAACGTGAGGGAACTGCGTGTGAGACGAAAACAGAGGCCGGCCGAGCACTAATGCGTGTGTGATCGAAAGTGCAAGCGGGAGAGAGCATTTGAGAGTGTGTGTTGTGACAATGCTTTTCCATGAGAGCAGAAATGACATGCAGGCTCCTTTGTTCAGCCAGTGTGAGTGTGAGCAGAACTGCTATCTGTCTCTTTGCAGGCTCTGATTTGTCTCAGCCATGTAACAGAACAGCTACTTTGTAAGTCTCATCCTTTTGCTTGTAAGATTTGTTCTCTCTTTCTCTCATCCTCAAAACATTTTCTTCTAGTTTTATTATATGCTCATGTAAAACGGTGAAGAACAGGGGACGGGTAAAGTTAGGAGTGCAAAACGGACAGACAAGAATAGATGAAGAGCGTGAAAAAGAGGAAGTAAGGCAAGTCAGTGTGTGTGCGTGTGTGTGTGTGTGTGTGAGAGAGAGAGAGAGAGAGAGAGGGCGAGAGAGAGATGTTTAAGCCATTGGTTGGGCTCTGACATTAAGCAGTGCAGCGTGCGGAGCACGGCCCAGCGGCCCCTCTAATCTGGTCTGATTTATGAAGCGCTCTTCCTCTTTTGGGGAGGGCCTCCAAGCCTGGAGACAGCCTGGCGTCCTCCTCACAGCCCAGCACCAGCCCAGGACACATTGCTCAGATCAGCTTCACACACACACACACACACACACACACACACACACACACACACACACACACACACACACACACACACACACACACACACACACACACACACACACACACACACACACACACACACACACACACAGAGCCCCCTGCCCTCCAGCACTGCACCAGAGAAATGATTGCATCAACAACACAGCCATACTCTTATGCACAAACACATATGCACACAGTGTAATGTAATTATGCAAAGATGACAGTGGCACGTATGAAAACAGAACTTCTGCGCTTTAAGAATGATCAAAACCTTATCTATTATCTATTTCGTATTACAAGGGTAACTCAAGAAAAGATACCGAAAACACCATTTCACAGTGTTAATAATTGTCGCTCCCATGTGGGAGTGGGCAGAGGAGACACAAATTGCCCGCTGACAGCCGGCTCTGGTCATCCTTCTTGAAGAGACAGTGAAATGTAGCTTGATAAATGTGAGAAGGGTGTGCTGTCTGCTTGTTTTTCTACTGGCTTTGACACTTGCTGATATAGCATGCCTCATTCTTCATTCATCAGAAGATACACAGACATCTTAATACACTTAGCGTCATTCGCATGCTCTGGAGTCCAGCTCTCTAAGCCTCATCTGGCACGAACACAGTCCAAGACAGTTATGTAGAGGAAACACACAATACTTTAGTAAATAATATCATTTAGCATTAAATTAGTTACAGTTATGGCTTTACCATAAGCCTGTTGATAAATACAGACTCATTAATAAACTTCCATGGGTTCCGTCCTGCAATGTGTCTTGAAACCAGGGCAGCTTCACACAGGCAGTGCTACATTAACACTAGCCTATTGGGCTTGCTCTAACGAGGTCTGGAGCCATCAATCTCTATTAGGCTAGTGTGTCCAAGCCTTGGCAGCCATTAGCTCCTCAGACGCGTCTAAACATGTACGTGCAGGCAGGCCTCACACCCATCGATCCTCCACACACCTTTTTACTGGAAGCTCGGCAGCGGCCTGAGCCACCCTGAGTCAATAGCACTTATGCCAGGCCTCCGCACTTGTGGCCAAGCACTCACTTTATTTGGGCGCATGTGCGTGCATTAGTGCCTGCACTTGTTTGGATTAACGGCTCGGAGCTCCTGCAGAAGCTCCTCTTTCTCGGGCAGAGGTAAGTGTTGTTATGAGACACCAAAACTGTGGTCTAGCTCAAGCCTTGCATAGCATCAGTACAGAACAGTTCTCTTCTACATAACATGCATTCAACAGGAGTTTAGAAGTTTTTTTTTTTTTTATATTATCCCTAGTTAGCCAGCCGTTTCTGGTAAGCTGCGACCAGCGTACCTGTAAACCATTTTGTATGACTAACAGAAGATAGCGTGATCAGGGAAAGACAAAAAAAAGAGAGAATAAACATTGTTATAACCCTCAGGTTGTCTCTTTTTGCATCTGGTTGTCTGAGCAGAGGACAGGGGAGAAATCTCCTGCAGGTGGCTCCTGCTGCGTTTTAATTGTTTTCGGCGGGGGATCGGCGTGTGATTCAGCTTTTTAAAATGAAATTGGCGACATAATAAAGTGAGAGTCGGTGAGCGGCAGGGAAGTTCACGTAGAGTTCAGTGCTGAGCTCTGCTCCCCAAAAGCCCTCTCATCCTCCACTCTGTAATGGGAGGGGGGTAAGAGAAATGAATAGTATCTCAGGAAGGGAAGAGTTACTGTGTGAAAATCGCCTGCTTTGCCGTGCTTTCTGGTTCTCAAGGCAGCACGGGATTTTTGGGAGAGTGAAAGCAGGGAGACTTAGGCCAAGGAGCCTAATTTTAACCTGCTGCTGTGTGTAAGGCCCTGCTGGGTTGGTGGGAAGTTGCAGAGAGAGCCTGACCCTTATGGCAGGAAGAGATCCGGCCACTACTGAGTGTAACAGTGTCTAAGACTCCCATGGGATGGCAGCCTGGCAGAACATTGAGTCTTTCTTTCCCACCCCTTCATACTATAATGGCTGTCCTGGACCACATTGATAGCGGTTCCCAGGCCTGTGCCCTTCTCCATCAAGACAGATTGCAGCCTACTATAGCTTGGATTGCCTGTTCCCAAGCTCTGAGTTGAAGTCTTGAGACTTTCAGACGCACAGCATTATAGGATCAAGTAGTCATACTCAGATGATGTGATTAGATGCTAAACTCTGACAGCCTGTGTGTTGGCCTCTTTGCTTGGAACGAGAGAATAAGAGGCTGTGAAATGCAGGCTCATCTCCTTCAAACCCATCGGTAGCAGCGTGCCTGCAGCATCACCGCTCTTAGCAAATCAAATTAATGAGGCAACATGTCCGGAGGCCTTTGTTAAGGTATGTGCTGATGTGCAAGATGCCCCCGCCCCCTGCTAGTGGTGAGTGTGTGAATATAATTACGCAGTACGACACCCTGAGAATGGGGGCAAGCAATGATTGCAGTCAGTGTGGCATCAGAGGGTGTTCATGTGAGAAGAGCAGTGAAGACACCTCTAGTATACCGCCTCAGTGACTAACCAAGGTGTCACAAGTGCTTTCGTTTCATAAATAATGGCTGCATTCATGGCAGAGGCAGCTCAGCCACAATGTAGTGTTGTGTGGGCACTGAATGTGTGTCCAAGGAGGTGTGTTCTGGTCAGACAGTGAGAGCCACTGTAGTGAGCTGACCTGCACTGAAGAGATGAAAGATGTAAATAAGGTCATGCTGAGTTCCATGCTTTTTTAATCAAAAGAGGCATCAGAACTGACACACTCTGGCAGTTGGCTGTATCTCTATGTGTATGTGGTGAGTGTGTCACTCTAGGGTTTTCATCACACATCTCTCCAGTGATGGTTTGTGATGGGCTGCCACACACAAAAAATACAATCTGGTAGTGGATCTACAAGCGAGCCGTCGAGGTGCCAGAAACGGTAAGGTGATTGAATTAAGGTGTTTGATCAGTTTCGATACAGCCATGTAGAGTGAACAAACAGACTTGTGCTTCTGTGTATTACTGGGATGTTTGTTTGACCAAAGAATTGTTCCCAGAGTGACAAAACTGCTGGTAGAAAACTGTGTCCTCAATGGGGGTGCAACAGATCACAGTCGATCTGTGATCAGTACTCACGGCTTGGCATGCATGTGACCCGCGGATTAGTTGCTCGTTGTTTTGAGGATTAATCATGATTTTTTTTTTGCGAAAGACAAAAGTAAGACAAAAAAAGAGACAGTTTATTTCCTGCTGATATTGCTTTTTAAGTAATTTCATAACTACATAGTCAATACATAGTCACGTGTTCATGTGAACGAGACATGTTAATCAACTTAAAAACCCTTCCGCATCATTTAAATATATGGGATATATGGGAGCATTTTCTTGCTGCAGCTTTTATAAGTAATAAATGGAAAGCAAATTATATTTGTCTCCTGCCTTTTTTTTGCTGATCTGAAAAATGACCCGATCCGTGACTCATAAACTGTACAGTGATCGGAATCGTGAATTTTGTGATCCGTTGCACCACTATTCCTCACTAAAAGTGTCTTCACAACATGCCCATGAAAACAAATGCCAGGGCATCAAAGCAAATTGAGAACGAGTGCGAAGTATACAGCTACCACATCTGAGTGACTCTCCAATGGAACTGACAACACCCTGAGCATTTTTCACCAAGGCCTAGGAGCAGCTGTCGAGGTTTCTCTTAAGTGTAGTGTGTTTCTCTGGCCCTGCAGTTCAAATTCTGACAGCTTCAAAGCTGCATTGTGTACATAATGGCAGCGTGAAGGAACCATATGGAGAATCAGCAGACACCAAAACGTAAAACACATGGATGAGGTTACATTTTGAGACAACAGATATACCAACAATGAGACTTCACATGTTAGATGGATTTGCCAAGATCCATAAAATAAAATTTGTTTTTAAAAAGTTTAACTGCTGAAGAAATGAGGAATTCTGCATGTGATTTACATCAAGAACAGCAGTATACCAAAACACTTAGATATGAAAGATACTGTTCCAGATAATATTCAAATTTTACAGCTGAATTATTTGGATGATTACTTGTGCAATTAAGTCTACCTGACTCAAAATAACTATCGACCTCTTGCTCATCACACTATAGTGTTTATTCGAGTAGAGGCGACACGGTGGGCATCGCGGAATGGACAGAGAAGACTAAGACCGGGTGCTATTTGTTCAGTGGGGCATTTATCTCTCATTGTGAGCAATGGCATGTCCTAACCCCAACAAGACGAGGCTAAATGTGACGTTGGGAGGGGCCAGGACTCATATTTGGTTCCCATGCTGTCATATTTACCCTGTGCTATTTTGGACATTCTCAGTGATCTCTGCACCCAGCGCTGCATGCATCCTCTCCTCCCATCTGAGGCCTGGGTTATGTGAAAAGCCAGGGAGGTGAGAGAATTACCAAACTGGCCATTCCAGCATCCCTAAAGTCATACTGCTCCCTATGGTCCACATGGCCAGAGAAAATGAGAGGGTGGTGTTTTTGGATGTGAGCTCCGCTTCCTGGCCTGGCACTCATACACAAAGACCCTGCTAAGTGCTATTTCCAATATACACTGACTTTTCATAACAGTCATTCCGACTTTCCTTCCTTCGCAAGTAGATCTGGACAGACAAACCTATCTACTCCCTCAAAGCTACTTCTGGATATCACAGTCTCAGTATTTTAAACTTTACAGAATTTTCTTGACACTTTCTCTTTATTGGAAAAAAAAAATCTCTGTGTGAATGACTAGTTTGTAGAGCAGTTGGCACTCATCAGTGACAAACTCTAAACAAAGTTGTATTATTGCTTAGTAATATGACTCTGAAAGCAGCAGATGAAAGAAGCAATTTTATTATTGCTGGGCTTTAAGTACTCTTTTTGACCCCTTCCCCCCACTGAAATAAGCACACAACATGGATACGAATGTCCACTCTAAAGCAGAGTGTGTGTGTCTGTGTGTGTGTGTGTGTGTGTGTGTGTGTCCATCTGCCTGTGCTGGAAACTGTGCTATGATATCTTGATGAGTTGCATGCTGCTGCCTGATCAAAGCACTCTACAATCTTCCTTGCTAATTGCACAATTATCTTCAGAGTGCCTCTAAAGCCAAGGCTTCTTTATGAGGCTGTGTCTAATGGCGCTGGCTATCAGTGTTCGGCTCTTGTGTTCTGATGCACCAGTACAGGCCTGGCTTTTAAGGGGAGCAACGTGCCTCGGCAGCCTTTAAAGGATGTCTGTTTTACAGAGGCTGCCAGGTTAAACCCCTCTAAATAAATCTGAGCAAATGGAGCTGGTTAGGTGGTCCACACATCCACGAGCTGAAAAGCAGAGGAGGACAGCTCTGAAAAGCAAAGGCAATTCATAGGGAAGGGATAAAGAAAGAAAAATTATTTTCTCCTGAAAGATACATAGAGTTATGAGGCCAAATTAGCTTTTGTTGCCTCTGTTATTAGCACAGCATTACATAACAAAGAATACACCTGTAAAATAATGTTTTACAGTTTGTCCTTTACAAAAAAAAAAAAATATATATATATATATATATATATATATATCTACACACACACACACACACACACACACACACACACACACACACACCCCAGAGCATATGGTTTGCTGCCAAATGCCATGAACCACTGTGTAAATACAAATGCGGATAGTCATGCTGATGCGGCGGGCAGGCAGACTTCCCACTCTTTGCAGCCTCAAGGACATGAGGACTTGTCTGATGTAAAACCAGCGAAGTCATAAGTGTCCAGAACTGCCACCTTGTCCAAACACACTCAGCTCTGATGTGGGGGCTTTTGAATGGACAGCACCCCCTGCTACCACAGTCAGATTGGTGAACAGACTGACCCTAAAACCAGATGACCAACGGGGCACAAGTTCAGTCTCATATTCTCATTAAGGCAGTCACTTCTAATCCATCAGAGCATGAGCCTAAATGTTGCATTCTACCTGAGTAAGCACACGGATGAGGATTTTAATTTAAAAAGAAAGAAAAGACAGAGGCTGTGAATCCAATTAGCCAGGAGTCAAGAAAAAAAGCTTATGTCTGGCAGTCTTTGAGGAGCCAGTGAGAAACAGCACTTCACACATCCTGCTGCACTGTGACCCCAGGATTTGTCACACAAATTCAATCCTTCTGTGAGGGATTAAGTAGGTGAGCCTTAATTGTAAACTAAGGTAACAGCCAGCTGGCCTCTAGTTGGGAGAAAAGTGAGGGCGCTTGATCTGGGCCTGAATCTCCTTTCCAATCCATCAAATACTTTTACAATAAGCTTTTGTGGAGGGAAACAATGAGAATGTGTAATCTTCTCAAACGTCTGTCTTAGAGTCTAGCCAGAAAGTCACCCAGATAAAAAACAGTGACCACAGACAGATTTTCAAGGTCGAAATAGATCTTAGATTTAAGTGAAACAAGTCTCATTAGCCGCATTTAAAAGTCTACTGGGCTTCAGGTCAAGCACGCATCAGCACAATATATTTATAATTTAATATCAAGTTAAGAACACACACTTGTGCTAAGGCATGGTTGTAGTAAATCAAAGAGGGAACAAAAGGGAGCAGTGTCCCAACTCAGTCACACAGATAATTGTTTGGAATGTAAGTGAAGATATTGGTGTAACACTTGTGAGTTTCTGTGCTCTGTTTTCCTCCCAACAGCTTCCTATATTCAACTGGAGTGCAAAAGCAAAAGAGGAAAGATAGAGAAGCCCAGATGGTGGATGGATAAGAAGAGTGGACAGGCCAACTCTCTGGATGGACATGAAAGAGCGAGAAGACTCCAAAGCAGACAGAGAGAAAAAAAGTTTGCCCTCTAAACGTCTCGATGTGTCCCCAGGCCTTGGTAATGTTTTGCGCAGACTAGCTTTCGAAGGACATCTGATAGCTTCTCGCCCAGCTGTTTTAATATTTAGTTTTTGCGTATTCTTGTCACCCTTTTGCAGATTACCTACACAAGCTAAAGCTCTCACCAAAAAAAAAACAAAACAAAAGAATTTAATCAAATGTAACGTTCCAAGCTCTTAATCTCAGTGTGTGTTAAAAAAATGGCATCTCTGTGTAACCATTACGCAGTAGGCCAAGCTGCCTACAGCTATGAATGTCATCCACCGTGGCGAATTCAGAGGAGGAGATGCCGGGGCAAAGCGGCCAAGATTTCCACCGAGGAGGTTATACTGTCTCTGTCACAAACACACACACTTTGTCACTGTGCTAATAGCGGATGAAGCAGAGAGTGCACAGTGCCTGGGGCTACGCAGCCGCCTGCAGCATAAGCTCTGATTTAGAAGAGGCCTGTGGGAGGAGCAGGGAAGGATAAGGTTACCACCATGGTGTCCAGTTCAGCAGCTCTTCCCTATCTTTACACACAAACACACAAACACACACACACACTGTATTTGCTAGATCTGAAAAATCTAGCTCCCCCTGTGTGACCATCATGCCCAGTTCCCTCAGCAATCAGACCAGAAAGGTAAACCAGAGCTTCAACTTCGCTGGCAAAAAGCATTGTTGGCCCACACACGCAGTGTCTACAGGTGGCCCCTGTGTCACGGGCAACCCCTGACCTCCAAACTCAGAACCACCCCAGCATATGCTGACACACAGCTCTCCTCAAAGACACGGCAAGCTCTCAGAGCCACATGCCAAAACAAGTGCTGCCCACCTTTCACCACTTCTCCGCCTGCCCCTGCTGATGTCTTCATCTTCCTCTGTCGATTTGCCCCAGCTCCTCGGGTCTAAAAAAAGATTGGTTCTCCATGTTGATGATGGAGAGAATGGTAAATACATGGACAGGGTTATGAGGTTATAAGAGGGTGAAAGTGTGCTGAAGAGACCCGAGCATTCACGCCAGCTCATGACCGTCGGCTGACCTGCCATGCTCAACAGCTGCTGTGTTTGAAGTTCCCCTTTGCAGCTCACATTTCGCTCTGGGACTTTTCCTGACAATATTACTCAGAGGAATAATCTGCTGCGTTGAATTCTTTGGTATCACCCAACCCGATTCTACTGCTGCTAAGAGCTTAGAAAAGGCTACTGATCCAGCTTAATCTGGACACCTCTCCCAGACTCCGACACGCCACTACCAGGAAGGCCATAGTTATTTCCGTGAAAAGGTACACACTGTGTGCACACACACAGGAACATGGACAGATAGAGGGAGACAGGTTAATGCTTATGTGTCCTAATGAGAAATGAGGTGTGGTCTGCTCTTTGCCTATTGGGATCTCCTCCTATACGCACTTTTAAAGTTCCATCTATCAGCTTTAGGGTTTATACTAGGTATACAATATATATCTTTTATAATAATATCGTAATTGCTGTTTTAACGATATGCAATTTGACATTATTCGCGTATATCGCAAAACCCAAACAAAACACACCTTCAGAGCGCAGGCAAACATTGATGAAGTCTAATAGATTCAACTATTGCTCATTTAGAGTGTGTTTATTCCCTGCATGATTCAGTCTATCAAAATGCATGTGGAATGATCACAAAATTCAAGATATGGGGGCTGAAAATATGTACATTTATGTAATTTCATATTCAATATCACAGGATAGGTGCCATTTTTAATTTTTTTTTTTCAAAAATCAGCTATTAAAAAATATTATAAAATGTATATGATATGATATTCATATTATATGATGATGTTATAAAATACTGATTTAGTTTGCCTGGTAACAGCCAAAATGTCAGTCAATTAGAATAATAAAACTAAGAATCTGATTTAAAAGATGGATTTATTAGGAAAATAATGGCCATAAAACTAAAAAAAAAAATCTATTTAAACTTATTGGAAAAGATTAATCTCTCTTCACTGCTGTGAACTGAACACCACATAGAATATAAAGTATATCAAACCATTTTAGGAGTCAGCAGTCCAAGGTAATCCTTAATGTATCAGCAGAATAGCACACTCAGACAAAAATATTCTAATTTTTTATATTTAGATATTATTTTTTGCCAATATCAAACACCCTAGTTATATAAAGTATAATTCTCATTCTTTATGTTATACATTTGCTTATAGATATCTCAATATTTTAATAGATATCCCACATTTGTCATACTATAATCAACAGCTTGTGCTGAATTAGATATACTTTTAAATAATAAGTTTATCTAATTAATAGTTTGTCTGTGTATCTTCAATATGTACCTATGGGTGAAGCTAGAAAGCCTATGATTGCTCATAATCTCGACACCGACAAGCATAATTCTGAACAAAATGACTTGTTTTTAAGCAGGACAGCATGTGATAGGCTCTCCCAAAATCTGCTTGAAAAGTGATCAATTGCCTATTATTCTGCCTCCTGCCATAAAATAAAATATCTTGGAAAGAGGTAAATCAATGATGTGTCTCCATTACAGCTATTGTCACTGACCAGTGTTACCAGTATTACACAGGAAATGAAGCCACCACCCCACAATCTCCAGAGAACTCATTTTACTCCTTATACAGGTAGCATTAAAACAGATGTTACATACAGCAGTTCACATAGTGCACATAGTGTCTAAGTGTCTATATCTTAACTAAAACAGACAGCTTTTTTCCCCTCGTATGCCTGGTGGTTAACATAAAACCCTGCATATACACAACTTTTAATGCTCTATTTTAGTGATTTGTGGTACATTTGGCATTTTTTATGGAGAGAGAAATAAGACATAAAGGTTGACAGTTCTGCTATATATGAGAGAGAGAGAGAGAGAGAGAGAGAGAGAGAGAGAGAGAGAGAGATTGAGTTCTGCTATATGAATTCCTGACCATATCATTCTGTAGAGCACTTTCTGGAAATGGAAATACACATGCTCTTTCTCTTTCTACCTCTTATGTATAGTAGTTAATGATAAGAGCATAGTTTCCTGGTAGCGATGCCCAAGGCAAGAGTGCAGTACAGTCTGTTAATGGTTCAAGAGGAAGAAAACAGGCTCTAGCGCCTTACAGACCTCCAATCCAAGAATAATGCACCTAGCCTGCCACCTCATAACACTTACGCCTGACTGACCAGACTCCCTCACACTCTCTCTCTCCTTCTCTCTCTCACACACACACACACACACACACACACACACACACACACACACACACACACACACACACACACACACACACACAAATATAATAAACTTCAAAACCATGCTTATACATTTAAACATTAATGCAATACCTTTTCACAAATGTGCTCAATGTATGCACAATAAATACCTTAAATACAATGCAGTGAATATAAATAACTCTTTACTGCATGAAAAAATCTTTTCTTTTATATTAGCATGAAGGATCTCTCCTATTCTCCCAGACTCCAGGGGTCATAGCTTCACTCAAACACGAGTATGTTAAATGGAATGGTTTGATTAACTAACGATTTAATGCTGCAAAAAAAACCCAAAGATACATATTAGGCGTGTAACGGTACACTTGGTTTTAAGTCATGGTTTGGTTACATTTCCGTACGGTTAGGGAAAAAAGGAAAAGCAAAACATAACATTTCTTGTCATTATATTTATTTATTAACACAGTTTATTATTATTGATATTTCACAACATAAACAGTTTACCTTTTTGAAGAAATTTTTAATAAAATGCCTGCTTGGGTAAATAATATATTAAATAATATTTTATATTTCATAAAAATGAAATAGAATACATTAAATTAATTTAGCACACTATCATATTGATTGAATTGAGTAATTATTAAATTGATTAAATACAATTAAATAAATAGAACAATATAATTAAATAGTTTGCATTTGTTAGACTCTATTTGGTTAGTGTGTGGATATGAATGTCCACTCTAAAGCAGTGTGTGTGTGTGTGTGTGTGTGTGTGTTTGTGTGTGCTTTACATTTAATATTACATTTTCTAAAGATATGATCTACTTAACTGTTCTAATTATTTCAGCACACTTGAACAAATGTCTGCATTCCCTCCATCCTTCATTCATTCACTCCCTTGATATGTGGAAGCTGGACATAAAATGCTAAAGCATCCATAGCACTAGCGTTAGCTGCTAGTCACTTCCTGGTTAGCGGCTAACGCTGGCGCCGTGGATTGTTTCGCTTTATCATGCATGCGCACAACAAATCTTTTTACAGGTACGGAGCGTGTAGCCACAGTAACACTGTACTAACTCTAATTTCTTTTTTTTTTTTATATATATATATACCCCTGGCATTATTGTGTATGTTTTCAAGTTTAAAAAATGCACTCAAAGTGCAAGACAGACACTAAACAAACTTGCAGTCTACCACTTAATACGTTCCTGAGGGAACTCAAAATGTAACTATAAAACTATAAAATATTTTTAGACATATAATTTTATTTTATTTGATAAAACTTTTGTTCTTAATAGAAAAGACAACTGTCACAAAGTACAAAGTTTCCTGTCCTGCACATGTCTCTACAACCTCTCCTCTGAAGTTCAAGTAAAGTTGAAAGGTGACGAGGTCAAGGCGGTTTGGTTGCCGAGCTGTTGGGAAGGGGGCAGACACACATGCTGTCTGGAAGCTGGGTTGGCGAGGGGGTGGTATGTGTGTTTGAGTGCGTGTGTGTGTGTGTGTGTGTGTGCGTGGGGACCCCTACTCGTCTCCTTTTATCCCTCACTCTTCCGCACACACATCACAGTCTCTCGCTGAGGACTGGGCCCAGCTCCCAGAAACACAAGCAAGCACGAACACATGGAAGTGTACCCAAGTAAGCACACACACACACACACACACACACACACACACACACACACACACACACACACACACACACACACACACACACACACACAGTCCTTCTCATCCACACTTCATACTCACATGTAACTAATCCCTCTCCAAACTGTCCTTAAATAAATAAACACAAATCATGAGGTATATGAAACGATAGCCCACAGTTTCCTTTTTTTTCATTTTCTAGAGGAGGAACAAACAAATATGAACTTGTAGAGGGATGCTAAATTTTCAGCACTGAACATGTGATAACATTTACAGACTCCTGTTGACTTTATACTTCCTGGTATGTACCTTCTGAATATAGACTAGGTGCTCTAAGAGGAAAAGAAGAAAGAATGACATAACAGCAAGCTTGCTAACAAAATGTTGTGTTAAAGGCTGCATTTAACTAAATAATCCTAAAGCAGCATTCCAGTGTAAATGTCATCTACTGCATCAGTGATATACAGGCAATTATCCCAAAAAAGGGTTTAGAATCATTTCCCTGGACTGAGGAAAAAAAAAAACGGAAAGGCTGTTTAGACCTATAATGAAAACCCAAGCATGTACACATACACAAGGACAACATATATTTTTAATATGATATATGATGATTTTTTAAATATGTCTTACATATCATACTCTATGTTTTACATAGAAGTCCATATTAGTCGAGTTATAATGACCCCTGTTTTAAGGACCCCTGTTTTAAACTGATTATTAGTTATAACTAGTTATATTTTTTATAAAAAATTGCTAAAAGCTGTAGCTTTTTGATTTCTATATGATTACTGAAAATGTTAGAAATAATTTTTATTTAAAGAATCTAAAACTAATCCAACCAGAAAAGGTCTAGCTATCAATCACTCAACCTGGACACATGTATCACACCACACATGTATGTCACTGGCATGTTCATGTGTGTTTTATCACAAGGCTTAAACGCTTCACCCTGCAATTGCACCTGTCTTTAATAAAGCACTCAGTTCGAGTCCTATTTAAAACGTAAGCAGTTCCACAGAGATTTAGGTATTATTTTGTTCAGTGTTGAAAGCCCTTAAAAAGGCAATGCGCATATAAACAAAACTACAATGATTACACTCTAATCTGAAGAGACAGATTTTCACATTTGTTTCTCCCTATAGTTTAGCTGCATTCATGCACAACCAGAGGCATTTTTGTGTTTACTTGAAGCTACACAGACTACGTTGAACACACAGTGACATCTGGCACAAATTCGTATGCCTGTGAATGTGAAAAAGTGAACAGTACAGTGAGGTAAATATGGCTTTCACATAAATGCTTATTGAAAGCTCTGAAAGTTTTACATACAAGCTTTCTGATTTCTCAGTACAGGCAAAAGTTTTCAATTTTAAATCGTGTTAATCACAAAATATTACAGATTCATCAGGCAAAAAGGAGTTTTAAAAATGATCGAGTTTTGCTTTGATAAGTTCCAATTTATTTGATGGACAGCTCTGGTGAACAATATTTCTCTTTCAATAACAACCTTTCCACAGTCCCAGCTACGCTGTAATGTGAGGTCACTTATCCTTTTTGGTTTGGAGCGCTGTTAAAAAACTAATTATAACAAAAAGAAGAAAAACAAAAACAAAATACAGCTTCCTCCTGAAACCTGGTGGCAGCATTGCACTAAGCTTAGATCTTAAAACTGTACTACTGATATTATACTATTCTTTTTCTATTAAAAACAGAGTTCTGTACAGCAAATGGGAGAAAGCTTCATGCCCCACCCTTCATGCTGCCGTTCTTAATCTGGGGACCTGTGCTGCTGGCGCTGGTGTATTCCTCTCAACACCAACATCTCATAGAGATGACAAAGCCCTGATCAAAGTCACTGGCTGCTCCCTGGGTTCATCCCAATGTTATGTCACTCACAGTGCAGGGCAAACACACACACACACACACACACACACACACACACACACACACACACACACACGCAGGTCACGTGGGATCCAAGTGTCGAGTCACAGGCAGTTTAAAACCAGGAGGGGTAGTTCCAAAGCCACTGAGAAGCCTGCTTGGCTGAAAGTGACACCAGAAGGCCAGTAAAAAAGAGAAGAAAATGACATAGCTTTAGCACGTCGGAACAAAACCTGCTAATGGAGAAGACATGCTATCTGAGCACCAGGGTTCTGCGAAAGCCATTAGCTGGCCTTGCTCCAGTCAGCGATTTCCGGTGGCCGTCTTCTCCTGTCTCTCTCCTTCTCTAGTTCGTCCTGCTGCCAGAGGAGGAGGCTTGTGTTTCTCTTGGGTGTGAGTGGTGGCCATCTCTGGCACTGGACTTGACCGTTTGAACCGGTTGTAGTCGTCAGGTTTCGTGCATGCACAGCAGAGTAGGAGTGCACAGGACGTGTGCTTGAGATAGTTCAGAGATCCATCCTTTGATCCAGTAGAACTAATCAATGCTTTTTAGTTACACATACTAAAACAAGTGCATGGGACAGAAAGCAAAACTACTATAGATCTGTTTAATGTCAGTCAAAGATGATCTGAAATAACGCATTTCAGGGGTGACAACCGGATCAACTAAATGAGGAGCCTGACAGCTTGTTTAGGGTATGATCTGAGGTTTTCGTATGCCTCAACATTTATTGGGCACTAATGTATCTCCTGCTGAAGTGTTATCAAGCCCAAAGTTTGATTACTTACTGCTGGCACACACCTGATACAATTATTAAACTAACATTGTTATTGGGTGACTGCACACACACACACGCATACCCTTATATCATTCTTAAGCTAAAATAATAAAAACAACCCTACAAGCGCTTTCTCAGAAGTCTATATATGAACGGCCAAGCACCTTAAAAATTTATGACTTGCATGGTGTGTGGCTCAATTTTCTCACACACACCCGAGAACACACAAGCACGTTCTCATCTGTCTCACGCCATGTTGATGGGCTTCTGAATGTGGACCACTTAATTTACTGAAAGCATGTTCCGTCTTGCTATGCTTCCATAAATTTGAGCAGCAGGGCTCAAGTAGTTAATGAGTTGCTCGTAAAACATGAATGCAGGGGTCAAGGCATTACAACGCGTGATATTGTGCATGAAAAGCATGTGAGAAGTCGGAGGGGCTGCTGGCTCTTTTCCAGGCCATCTGACCAGCTGGCCAAGAGTGAGAAAGTGGGCTGCAGGAAGAAACACAGGAAGCTGGAAGAGTCAGAAAGTCAAAAGAGGAGGTCGATCACCTAACCATGAGCAATGGCAAGTATTGTATGTAGTAACAAAGAACCATGTCAAATTGTACGTTTTTAAATCAGCTATGGTGACACTCAAACTTTTTTTTTTTTTTTTTTTGGGGGGGGGGGGGGGGGGTAAATAAAGTGTGAAAACCCCAGTGGTATTTAGGATGTTTGAATAAAATGCATCCAATTACTTTCCACAATAAACACCCAAACGAAAAGGAATTTTTATTCTTGTGGGGCCGAGAGGAAGTTGTTGGTATAAAGTCCTGATTCTGTTGCCATTATAAGGCTCACGTAAGGGGGGAGTCAATCAGATGGCAGGACATGAGGGCATGGGGGAAGGATGTGCAATTAACCCAATCAGCTTGATAAGGAGGTAAGGGTGAGCTCTGCCCATGTGCTGAGAACAGAGGAAGCAACATTACCTTCCTCCCCGAGGCATTGGAGCAAACGTAAACACAGACGCAGATACTAACACACGTGCCGACTTGAATGTGTGTATTCATCCAAAGCGTAATCAGTGTGAGAGGGCTCGGGGTCAACACTGAAGACCAAGAGTGTCCGAGAGACGTCTGTGTTCCCCGTGGATGTGAAGCAGGTTTTCCTTCAGTCTCATCAACCTGACCAAAAGGTGAGCCGAAAGCACGGGTTACTCGGCCATGACTGCTTTTAAGATGACCCTTAGTCAAACAATGCATGTCAGTTAAGAAGGGATGGTGTAGATGAAAGTCCCAGCATCTCTCGGCCCTTCTGTGTTCGACTTCCAGCTCAGGCCACAGATGGCCTCTGCGCTTATCAAAAGCGGGAAAGTGATTGAGAAAGATGGCCGATACGGTGAAGAGCAATGTTCGCCTTCACAGAGAAATGACTCTAAAGCACCCTTCGATTGGCGACCACATGCCAACCTCGTCAGTGCCAAAATTTCATGGGAGCTTGAGCTGTTTGCTTCAGCCTAAAGCACAATGATTGCTTTCATTCCTGACTGTTTTTATAGGCATCAGTGGGAGGAAATTAGATGTGATATTTTATCTGATAGCTTATCACTTATCAAAAGAGTTTACTTCAAATGCTTAGTGTGTGACTGCAATAAAAACAAACAAGTCACTTAATAATATTATAAAGCAGCAGTTAAAGTATAATGATGCATCTAGTTTTATTAGTATGACACTCAAGTCAAGTCAAGTCAAGTTTATTTGTATAGCGCTTTTCACAACAGACATTGTCTCAAAGCAGCTTTACAGAAAACTGAACACTGACACTGAAGAGTGTAACTACTCACTTACTGCATGCTTAGGAATTAAGGAAAAATAGACAAGCCGGCATGCATTCTGAGGTATTTACACTGTTAAAGTTGGATTCTCATGCTAAACATGGCCTAAGTGAAAAAAAAAAAAAAAAAAGATCTGGACGTATGACTGCGCATTTCTGCACCTAATACACTCATTCCAGTTTCATTGAAATTTTGGAAAGTTTTTTCCCTGATTATGGCCCTTCATGACATCATGAAAGGCGGAATCCCTTATATGGGCATTTCTCCTTGTAGAGCGCGCGCAGAGCAATCCGAGCGACATCAACACATGCACAGGACATGCTTGAGGAAAGCATCTTCGTAGAATTTGAAGAATTTGTGGATGTGAGGAAAGGATAACCTCGTTCAGTATTTACTATACTGTATAGATACGTAGTGCTATAGTCGTTGTTGCTGCTGTTGTTTTTAATGTTTAATTTCAGACTCAGGGTCCAAATATGTATGGCTGGATCTAATCATTAGCCGTAGTTCATTTAAGACTATCAAGTTTTTGCTCCTGCTTTATTAATAGCGATGTCACAGCTGGCAGACGATCACTGTGCAAAATCTGCGTGTGCTTGCGACTCTTAAGCTCCGCCCCCGGCACACCTCCAAGAGCTTTTTTCGGAGCGACACGCAAAGCTGTTCCTTTCTTTTAAAATCTGATCAAAGTAAGTACTTAACATTAACATGAGATTGGCCGTATATATAGAATAATTACTTATATTGAAGTAGTGGTTTTAAAACCTGCCACAAAGAGAAAGGTTCTATGCCGTACATTACAACACCACACACGTAGAGGAAAAAGGCTGGGTTGGGCAGCTTAACCTGTCTGTAACCCATCACCTTCTCTAAAACGTGCAGTCCCATGTGACGAGAGCTTATTCACCCTCTATTCTTCCAACTTCCTGTCCTGGAAGAAATCAGGCTAAAGGATCAGAAGAGAAAGAAGCAGCAAGCCAGCTTTGGTCAGCTTAGCGACAGCCAGAAGAGCAGCGTAGATGTTAAGGGGCGTCAACGTGGAGCCAGGCCCCAGGCGCACCTTCAGGCTCGGCCATTGTTTTGCAACAAGCCGAGCCATTCACAGAGCCTACGTGTCGCAAAACTGCACTAATGAGTGTGACCACAATCACAGGGCCCCTATTCAGGAGCACAATGCATAGGCCTAGTCTAAGCAGTGGGCATGGGGAGAAGCAGAAAGGGGGTCAATGCTGGGTGCTTCGGGGCACTTGCCCAAGCTCTCTCATCACACACTTTAATGAACGACCAATCAAGCAAAGGACGAGACACTAGAGGGGGAGCATAAGCCATGACAGCACAGGCATTCAGCTTGTCTGATGCACAGAAACATTATGTTCTCACTTCTTTTTTTTTTTTTCTTTCTTTTTTAACCACAACCCAAGGCAGAAGATCTAGCCAGTGTAAACAAGTCGAGTTTTCTGCCTAATGGATTTTGTGGTTTTATCAGAGGTGGTGTCCTGGTTCACTCTTCCTTTTGATGAATTACAATATGAAAAAAGAGACAAATGTGCTCATGTACATTAATTGAAAATTATTATTCAAACTATACAGCTTTGCAGCTGACACCGTCTTCAAAAAAAAAAGAAGAATTTTAGAAAAGAAAAATTAAAAAGCCCAGCAGCATCAGTCCCATCAATGTGGTGGCTGGAAAAGCAGGCCATGTCAGCTTCTATCAACTGGAAAAGCCTTTTTTTTTACAGGAGCTATTTTCAAAGCTCCCAGGAGCAGGGCAGGATGGCCATTAAAACCCTGTTAAAACACTTCTGATGTTGTCAGCGGCCGCGAGGTGGAGTGGCCCAGTCCGATCGTCGAGATGCTATCTGTCTGCAGCAGTTCACCACTGCTGTCAATACTATGAGCTGGAAGGTGCAAGATGAGCAACAACCTAATTTGGCCATCAAAGTTTCATGTATTTCCCCGAGGCAAAAGCAGTGAAGAGCTGGAAATGAAGGAGGACTAAGAGAGGCCTGCTCAAAGTCTGCTGAATGACCTTCACTCCTGAACCTTTTAAAACCCTTTAAAATGCACAGCTTACACTCTGATGTATTAAAAGGAAGATGGGGAAGAAAAAAAACATTCTGTTCGCACTTTTAAAGTTCTGACCTCGGGCTGAATTACATTTAAAGCATTTACACGTATAATAGCGACCCTTTCAGCGAGCTCACGCTGACCTCGAGATGCTTTCACCTCAAGAGGAGAGGAAAAGGCCTCTTATTTATTCAATAGTAACTGCCACATCGCCACATAGTAATCTTAGAACATTTGGAGAAACTGTAGTGCCGCATCCTACCACAGACACACCTATACCCAGCTGTTATTTTAGATGCCATGCTAGCAATATGATGCAAAGAGTACAGAAAGATCAATATGGGGCCAAAGTACTTGAGAGCACTCAGATGAAATGAAACAGCAGAAGGAAGGAAGCAAGATGTGGTGCTGATGCTGGAGGAACATGAAGTAATGTGTGCTCGAGAATCATTTCAGAAAAGTAAAAGAAAATGAGTTTAGCATACTTAAACAGCTAATACTGGCTCAAGCAGGTAATATTATTAGCAATATTTGCACATGCATAAAATAAATCATGGCTCATATTTCCATAATCTATGTTATATTACTGTTTGTGATCTAATATACTGTGTGTATATATATATATATATATATATATATATATTAGGAGTGTAACGGTGCACAAAATTCATGGTTCGGTACGTACCTCAGGTTTTAAGTCACGGTTCGGTTTAATTTGGGTACAGTTAAGGGGAAGAAATGCAAAACATAAAATTGCTTGTCGATTTTTATTAATGCAGTTTATTATTAATAACATTTGTAAACATCAACAGTTTACACTTTAAAAAATTTTTTTTTTTATAAAATGCCTGCTTGGTTAAATAATATATCAAACAATATAATACAATAAAATATAATATATTGAACTAATGCAATACTCTGTTTTATTATATTGAATATATTGGCACAAATTCAATTGTTTAAATAAAATGAAAAATGGAAATATTAAATTTATGTTTACATTTGTTAGACCCTATGTGTATGTAAGTGTGTGTGTGTGTGTGTGTGTGTGTCCACTTCCTGGTTAGCGGCTAACACTAGCGCTAAGGATTCTTTAGCCGTTTCATGCTTGCACAAAACAAATCGTATTTCCGGTACGGAGTAGCTACAGTGACACTGCCAAACTTTAGTTTCTTTTTATACAATATAACATGGCATTGTTGTGTATGTTTTTAAGTTTAATAATAATAATAATAATAAAAATGCACTCAGAGTATGAGGCAGAGATTAAACAAACTTGCAGTCTGCCACTCAATACGTTCCTGATGGAACTCGCATATTAACTCTGATGTTCAACACATAAAAATTATTGAGGGACACGTGTGTGCCGAACCTGAAAGTCATGTACTGATAGAATCCGGTATGAATACGTGTACTGTTACACCCCAATATATCTTTACATACATATATACATATACATGCAAGGCTGAGACCAGAAGGGGTGTATAAGGCTATATTAAGGATTTATTTTGTACTTTTGACATGCTGACAGTGATGTGTAAGCCTGTGGTCCAGAGAGAAATTACAAACTGGAGAGAAAGTGAAGGGATTGAAGGTCAGGATGTGCAGCTGTGGCACTATGGTTTAGGTTTGGATAGCCAATGGCAAACCATACAGTATTATTATATTACTTAAAAAACACACTGAAACTGTAGATATGTACTGTACGGCTTCCAAAGGCCAGATTATATATTATGTCATAATATAGTGTTTTTAGTCTCACTGCCTAAAACATGTTATAATGATAACAAGACATTAGAGTAAAATAAAGAACAAAGGTGCTTAGATTTGTTAGATGTTTTTGATTTAAGACTTCCCAGGAGGAATAGGCCAAAAGGCAAATACAGAGGCAAGGACAAAAAAAAAAAAATGTTGGCACACATTAAAGTAATGACACTGTGCTCATTATTGTTTCATAAATAAAAAATAAAAAAAGCAACGCATTCAAATCCTCAATCTGTGTTTGTTTTGCAAAAATAAAACAATAAAACCTTTTCCCTAATGTTATTAAACTGCATTGGGATAAATATAAAAACAGAGATGTACATCTTTTGATCAGGGTAAATAAAATCAGAAAATCATAAGAATATGGAAAGAAAAAAAAAAGGAAAAACTTCATCATCATTCATATTGGACTTTGGGGACTCATTAAGAGCACAGAGACATTTCTCCAACCTCCTTTGAGGGACTAGCAAAGGGATTTTTCAACACAATACTGAGCCAGGGTTATGAGGTTAAGATGAGACACAAAATACACAAAGGAGCGTGCTGACCAGAGATCTGTCTGTCAGCGTGACACTTCAGAATCCTTAAGATAATCAGTGGATATTTTATACGATGATTTACAGAGCACAGAGCATAGTAACAGCATATAGTGTTTGATAATTAGGTCGTTGGATGTCTTATATACGTGTGAGTGTTTATGTAAGGAGAATCGGAATAAAGTGTATTGTAATTGCCTGACTCAAGTAGCTTTAAGCACAACAGAGAAATGTGAATGTTGTGTAAGCTCATTTACCTCGGAACTCTATTGCGAACCAACGACATGACCAGACAGTGCAAGAGAGAAAGTTCATAAATAAATAACGAGAGCGGAGTCGATGTGTGGCTGATGCGCTTCTGCTCTACTGAGTCCTGACACATCAGAAAAACTGTCAATGAGAATGGAGGAGGGAGAAGAACAAACTTGGGCTGACTGTATTATAAAATGAAAACAAATCAAGCATCAGTGAGCCATAAATATACAGTGAGGAAAATAAGTATTTGAACACCCTGCTATTTTGCAAGTTCTCCCACTTAGAAATCATGGAGGGGTCTGAAATTGTCATCGTAGGTGCATGTCCACTGTGAGAGACATAATCTAAAAAAATAAATCCAGAAATCACAATATATGATTTTTTAACTATTTATATGTATGATACAGCTGCAAATAAGTATTTGAACACCTGTCTATCAGCTAGAATTCTGACCCTCAAAGACCTGTTAGTCTGCCTTTAAAATGTCCACCGCCACTACATTTATTATCCTAAATTAGATGCACCTGTTTGAGGTCGTTAGCTGCATAAAGACACCTGTCCACCCCATACAATCGGTAAGAATCCAACTACTAACATGGCCAAGACCAAAGAGCTGTCCAAAGACACTAGAGACAAAATTGTACACCTCCACAAGGCTGGAAAGGGCTACGGGGAAATTGCCAAGCAGCTTGGTGAAAAAAGGTCCACTGTTGGAGCAATAATTAGAAAATTGAAGAAGCTAAACATGACTGTCAATCTCCCTCGGACTGGGGCTCCATGCAAGATCTCACCTCGTGGGGTCTCAATGATCCTAAGGAAGGTGAGAAATCAGCCCAGAACTACACGAGAGGAGCTGGTCAATGACCTGAAAAGAGCTGGGACCACTGTTTCCAAGGTTACTGTTGCTAATACACTAAGACGTCATGGTTTGAAATCATGCATGGCACGGAAGGTTCCCCTGCTTAAACCAGCACATGTCCAGGCACGTCTTATGTTTGCCAATGACCATTTGGATGATCCAGAGAAGTCATGGGAGAAAGTCATGTGGTCAGATGAGACCAAAATAGAACTTTTGGGTCATAATGCCACTAAACGTGTTTGGAGGAAGAAGAATGATGAGTACCATCCCAAGAACACCATCCCTACTGTGAAGCATGGGGGTGGTAGCATCATGCTTTGGGGGTGTTTTTCTGCACATGGGACAGGGCGACTGCACTGTATTAAGGAGAGGATGACCGGGGCCATGTATTGCGAGATTTTGGGGAACAACCTCCTTCCCTCAGTTAGAGCATTGAAGATAGGTCGAGGCTGGGTCTTCCAACATGACAATGACCCGAAGCACACAGCCAGATTAAACAAGGAGTGGCTCTGTAAGAAGCATATCAAGGTTCTGGCATGGCCTAGCCAGTCTCCAGACCTAAACCCAATAGAGAATCTTTGGAGGGAGCTCAAACTCCGTGTTTCTCAGCGACAGGCCAGAAACCTGACTGATCTAGAGAAGATCTGTGTGGAGGAGTGGGCCAAAATCCCCCCTGCAGTGTGTGCAAACCTGGTGAAAAACTACAGGAAACGTTTGACCTCTGTAATTGCAAACAAAGGCTACTGTACCAAATATTAACATTGACTTTCTCAGGTGTTCAAATACTTATTTGCAGCTGTATCATACAAATAAATAGTTAAAAAAATCATACATTGTGATTTCTGGATTTTTTTTTTAGATTATGTCTCTCACAGTGGACATGCACCTACGATGAAAATTTCAGACCCCTCCATGATTTCTAAGTGGGAGAACTTGCAAAATAGCAGGGTGTTCAAATACTTATTTTCCTCACTGTATATTATGCCAGTTGGTTAGTTCATTTCACAAAGTAAAAATTCCTGCATTGTATTTACAATAATGCAAAAAACACGTTTTGCTCGCAGGAATGCAGCTCAACAAAATCCAAGTAAAAAAAAAACAAGTGGCAAAACTCTCACCTCGAAAGATGGATATGAGTATTGAGGACAGTGTGACCCGGACAGAGCATTTTATCATAAGTACAGCTCTGGGAGGAGGCCAGTGTGATAAAAACTGATTTAAGGAGACTCCAGGCTCCAACTCACTGAGCTCTTTCGCAGCTTTCAGAACTTCTCAAGCAAGAGGTGGGGGGAAGAAAGCAACAGTTATCAAGGAGGAACTTGGAGTGTGTGTGCCCGTATAACAGGCCAATGCTTATGTGTGTTTTTGTGCCCCCCCTATTGCACACACATCCCCTGCTGTGCTGGAGTTTATTTACAGGAAATGTGTGGGGAGCATCATGCCTGGCTGCCTGATGCAGAGTGACGTGGCGTCTCTAGTGAAAGGAGAAGTTAGCATGTCAGGCAGGTCAGCATGGGGCAAGCAGACAGTCAATAAAATATTCAGCGGACCGATCTACTATCATGGATCTAATGCTGTAGAAAAGGTGGCAGAGTTTTCTAAATGGACTCATTCCGTTATAATATAATTTATTTGGCTTCAGCCCCGTGTGCTGATTCACAGGAAATGGCGAAGCGAGGTGACACAAGGCGCAGTCCGGTTAGTGGAAGTTTAAAAGTGCACTCTGACCTATTGAAGAGGCTGTTACAATATGCCAGACAATACACAATGCTCTCCATCACCACCAGTGTGAGCTAGTTTAAACTCATTTCTATTTTTTGCTTTCCTTAGCCTATTTCTCTCCCACTCTATTTTTTTTGTCAACATCCTTCCTGCCACTTGGTATGAACTAATTATATGCTTGACTTCAACAAGCAATGCAGCTTTCCATTGTGTTATTGTCAAAGTTCTTAGACACACAGGATCGTATATTATATATAAGATGTTATGCAGATGTTATTACAACAAAACAGGAAATGTAACTCATATTTCCAGACATGCTCAGTAAAAAGATTTACATTATTTGTATCATAGAAATAAGCATAAGTCTAGAAAGACATACATGAATCACCATATAGATATTTTTTCACAAATGGAAAATGCAAGTATTTTCTTACATAGTAAACCTTTTCTACATTTATAAATAATATGCTACTGGATGTTTTTGTGTTGGAGAATACATTCATCTTTAACATTTCTTGGTGTAGGATGTCCTGCTGCTGGATGCATGCTGAGTCACAATGGCTCCATGTTCTTAAAATGATATAACCACAACCCAATATGCCCTAATATAAACTGTAGACTAGCTTCTCAGTTAGACTACCACAGCTCAGGCATAAGTGTGTGTCTGGGTACATAAAGCACGGCAAGAACACATTTTCATAGAGCACCTGCCTTTGATTAGTGTTTTCAACAGGTCGAGGTACCTTGAGAAACAAGGCCATTCAGGAAGGGAAGAAAGTTACCATTTTAATAGTTTACAATTGCGAGCTAACCTTAGTAGTTAAAAAAAAAGTTCTATCTATTCCCAAGATGGTGGTGGTTTTTATTTTCTAAAGGCACGCCATAATACATCGCAGAAGTCCACAGGGATTAGATGCTTAGCGCTGCTAGCTCTGGCATGCTTTCGCACACAGGCCGGACTCAAGTAAATAGCCCTGATCAAAAACATTCCATTCCACAACACCATGAAGAGTGCAAGGGGGAGGAAAAGTGAGAAGCGGTCGGTTTGAAAACAGACCCTCTTCCTTATTCTATAATTTTCACAACAGCTAATTGTGCTGGACCTCCCACAGCTTGTTGCTAGCAAAGTGTTCCATGCACACTGCGACGAAGTGGGTGAGGAGATAAACAGAACTTACAACTCTGGGAGGACACACACCAATCTGGTGATTTTACACAGAAGTAGATCTATAGCCATATGCTCAGAGGGTAGTACTTCAAACCAGCAGGGCACAATATGAATCATGGTTAAGAATCTCTGAGCTGTCCAGAGTCAGAAGAACACAAATGGTGCCTATCCCTCGAGGATGGCATTCTGTGGATTAATCGCACTGAAGGTGATGGAGGGTGTTAAGGCCCGGGCCACAAACAGACTTTGGGAATGTTCCTGGTCTGTTCTTGGCAATACAGAGCTGACCTTCAGTACAGTGGGGAATATTTTTCCAAGATGCAGAAAGCTGATAGTGTGTGTGTCAGAATGACAAAGGGGTGCCTCTCTTCTTGCTGCCACCACACCATGAGAAAAGTGTCCCGGCTGTGCATGTTAGCACAGGAGCCCGTTTCATTGACAGCCATTCATTACCATCTTGGTAACATGGCGTCCCGTGAATGAAGCCAGGGTATTGGCATAGCTCACCCTCCTACTCACATGAGTAGGTGGGGCTCTCACACAGCGCCTGGTCTTGCAGAGCTGCCCACCCTGGAAAGACCGATTCGGAAAAGCGGCCACATTTGTTTCCACTTAGGTTATATGATCTCTGAAGTTCTAATTTGAACAAATCCTCTGCTGCAGCCGCAAACTGTACTGTTCTTGTGAGATCTTTAATACGCAGGCTGGCACTAATGTTGCACTAAAGTAAATATAGAGGCGAGGCAAGGGTTCAGCTCGGCAAGGACCCGGCGTGGTCAAGCCCAAGCCTTCCTACTCATTACTGACACGGGACTGACATAAAGTAAACTCCAGCTCCCACACCCTGTCATTTAGCAGCAAGCGAGCTTTCGCTGGCACACCCTATAAACACCCTTTTCCCCTGACAACACGACGCTCAGCACTTTACAGCTCCAGTTATTAAAAGCAAGAGAGGCGAGAGTGAGCAAAGAAAGAGCAGGCAGGAGGAAAACACTTCTGAGTAAAAGCACCTACGTGTGAGAGGATGATGGTAAAGGGAGAAAAACTAAAAGATGCAGGAAGGACTAAAGATGTGCCTGGGGACAGGCAGGCGGCTGCTCTCCACTCTGCAGATTTTCTGCTGCTGTGACCCACTACTAGTGACTACTCTTTCCACAGGGCACATGACTATTTGCAAAGTCCTGGGGGGGGGGAGCGGCGCCTCCAAATGCACCCCGGTGAAAACTTAATGACTTGTTCTGTCCAGTCCTCATATCACTGTCCAGGAACATGATGTCCCTCTCCACAAAGCAACCACTGGGTTACAATGGACTCATAAGTAATGCAAAAATACTTAAAGTACAAGTAATGGTTCCAGATATTTATCTCTGGAATTTGAAAGCAGTCGTTCAGTTCATAAAATATCAGCAGTTCAAAGCCAGTATAAGAACTACCATTATTCTACATTGGACCCAGAATTATTCGGAGGAAAATGGAGAGTTTTGCTACCAAATTGGCAAATACCCCTTAAAATGACTGGAGTTGAGCCTGATCTAGGCAGGATAAATGTGTTGACAGGGTTAGGCTTATAGAAAGAATTGGATTAGACAAAACTCTACCCCCTGGACCTGGTTCAGCAGTAATCTCTATTTTGGTCATTTGCCAATAACTACCAACTAGCTATCTCTCAACTATCACATGAAAGCCGGGGAAATGTCAAGCTTCAGAAAGACATCTTTTCTAACTACTGCTTATGTTACATCACATGGTAACTGAACACACACAGAAGATCTTTTGCACACTTGAACTAACAAAATGACTATGACCTACTACAGTAGTGTCACTCTGATTGACAGAGGAAAAGATATATCCCTCCTATCCGAATATTACAGACAATTTAGATTTCCAGGTGTTTCAGGAACTGGTAGGTGTGCCATCATTGATATTTATATCTTTAGACGATACAGAGATGGCTTTTGTTTTTCAGACCGATTCTGAAAACCAAACTGAGATTTTAACCACCACCAAACAACTAAGAGGATAAAACTGTAACAGTTGACCAAGCTCCATGAACAGCCTGTGAGGTCATTTACAACGATGAAAGGTCACCCAAACAAAGGGTGAAAGAATCTATGAGGCAAAGAGGGGCAAAGCAAGGGCGGGGTTACCTAATGTCTGGCAGATGACAGATCTTTGAATTTCTTGCTCACGCCTGTAAGACAGCAGCCACTCTGGCTGCACACTGTGGCTTTGTGCTGCAACTTCACTGTAGGGTTCGAAGCTAATTAAAATGCTGGCAGAAAATAAAAACTATCCATTCACAGCACTGCCCTGAGGTTCTTATCTGAAATCATATTTTGCAGCAGTGCACAGGAACAAAGCTGGCCCAGTTCGGCGACTCGTCTTTTTGTCACTTTGCACAAAGAACGCTCCTCAAATGCGCCCCCGCATATCTGGCCCCTTAGGACGTGAAAGGATGTGGATCTAAGCAGACAGAGACACATTTTAAAAACAGACTTTATGCAAACCCTGACATTAGAGATTAATGTAAGCTCTTCTGCAAAAAAGTTTTTAATGAAATTCCATGAGGGGGCAGCTCCTCCTTCAAAGAGCTTCAGAGTGCAGACAGGATGTGTTTTTAGGGTCGGCTCATACAACAGTTATATGATTGTGCATTGCTTTTGTTTGTTTTCTAAAGATGCACCTCTGGAAGGATGGAACTGGTGTGAAATGGTCATCAAAGAAGACAATCATCTTTTATTAAAATAACCACTACATGGAATGGGCCCGACCCTAAAACTTTAACCCGCTGCAGGTTTCAAGCGCTGAGTCTACCTTTAATTAACTATACTTTTCTGGCAATTTTCATAATAGATGTTTAAGATTATTTGAGCAAGTCAGTGGTAAAAGGTCATAACCAGATTTAAAAGGTATGAGGAAAGATGAGCAACAGCTCCATGCTTGCCTCCTTACCGTGCTCCTAAGGCTACGAAGGTATGATTCTCTGTGACCTATTTTAATCTTTTTGCATAGAAGAATTAGATAAAACGGACTGAGCATTTTAAGTGACGGAAAAAAGGAAAAATTATTTTTAAATACATACTGAGTACTGAAAATTATGCTTTAGGAATGTGTCCTAAAAAAAAATGCGTCAACTAGAACAAAAAGGACAAGTTATATGGAGCCGGTGTGGGAGCAAAGCCGACCGACTGCTGTGTCTCTTCCTCAATTCAACATAAGAGAGACAGAGTTCAAGAGCCTTCTCACTGTCACAGCGCTCTTGCTCCGAATCTCAGCATTCCAAATATTTACACTCGGTGGAGCCTAGGGCTGAGAGCGTCGTTAGAGTTACGACACATCTTTTACAATGTGCTAACATTCTGTAATGCACAACAGATCCAGAAAACACAAGATTTTCTGAATGAGGCTAAAGATGAATAGTCATAAGTTTAAATTATGAGGTGTGTTTTTTTTTTTTTTATCTCTTTGGTCCCCATAACTTCGGGGAATAAACTCCAACACTGTGGGGCAATCAGATTTTGGATTATATCCAAGCATACTGGTTGTATTTGTGGTATCGTTTGTTCATCAGGTTTTTTTTTTTTTGTGCATTCTTCAGCAGCTACTTGGCATCACTGACATTACTGTTCATATTAGATTGTAATCATATAGTACAAGAGCAACAATTAAAGTGTGCTCTTAGGGCATGCTTAAATTCACTTGTACAAGGACATGTTCAAGATGTCAGGAAAAGAATGTTCTAACCAGAGTTTTTTTTAAGTATTAAATTTTTTTTAGGTTGTTCATTGTATCAACATATTTGTTTTTTTCATACACATAATTAAGATCGCCTTGGTGAACCAGACATTTGTTACATATTGCACATCAGGGAAATCCCTTCTATTTTCTTTCCTAAATGTTTATGGGATGCCTTTCAGGGTTGGTGGACGATTAGGTCTCCAAAACGCAGTGTCACACTTGTCATTTGAGTTTAATAATTGAAACTGACTCACTATTCCAGATTACTGGCTATTTTACACTCTGGAAATCAAAGGCATTTAATGACCGAATCTGTATTGTCTAAATGTCATTTTTGAAAAACAAAAGTTTCCACCGCCAAAGTATAAGAGCAGATAAAAAAACAACAACAATTTTTTAATATAAGAAATTCAAACACGACCCTAGCCTAGTGTAAGTGCTGTGCAATATATTCGATAAGGATCTCAAATGCCAGACACGTCTTTTCCCAGCGTGCCTGAGGCTAGAGCAACTAATTTCGTGACCACTCCATTATTCCGGGTCTTCTCATCAAACTTCACCCCCTCTGTAAACTTCCTCACTTTAATCAAATTCAGATCAGCCTGTATTACACATTTTTCACATTCTTAGAGATAAGAAAAAGCCACTTGTGTCCTCACTGAGCCCTTTTGTGTATGTGTATGTGCGTGCCTGTCTCGATGTGCGTGACATTTAACACGAGGAGATGAAGTAAACACGCGTCTCCCACCATTGAAACTGGGCGGACAGTTTAGTAGACTGGCTGGCGTTTTAGATTAAGTGGTTGTTTGGGTAGGCGGGGGGTCATCCTATGACACGCTGTAACTCAGAGAGGCAGAAGGGTTGAGAAATCACAGTCTTCTTAATCACACCAACACAATCTTGAGAAGCTAATGCAGGTGTGTATCAGGCCTGGGATCCAGAGACACAATAAGAGGGGAAAAAATAGCCTTACAGGTAGAGGTGAGTGGATACTTAAATATAAAGTTGATATATGGTGAATAACATGGAAAAATACTGCAGTGTGGACTTTTTATTTATTCATTAATTCCTTTTCACCAAGTCCATAATGCTGGTCTGGGTTTTTTTTTTTTTTTTTTTTGTATTTCAGAAATCGAACCAATTAAGACATGTAAAATAGTTACAGGGCCAGGAAGCAGAGAATCAAAAACAATCCTGCACACACCATTACCCTTTTAGGCCTTGGAGACACAACAAAAACTTACTGTGACCTGGAAGTGACCATTATGGCTACAGAATACAATACAATTCAGTGCTGATGTGTTAGGATACACATTCAATACAGCAAAAAACACTTTGTCTGAATATCTGCCTTAGGTTTTATTCGGAACTTAACAATAAAAAGAGCGTTCGCACAACTACATTACAACTAAACATAAATGGAACACTTTCTCACTTTCACTGATGTGGCTCAGGGGAGGGTGGCTGCTGCTCATGGCTTTTGTGGTTCGGCTGTTTGCTAGCTGTCTTTTCAAAGTCACGAATAGTCTAGCCCTGGATGTGCTCTCTGCTTCCGGATATACCCTTCCCATTCGCCATGGTGGTTTCATTAATAGGGATTTTGTACATATTGAGCAGGAGTTTTACATACTAGGTGGATGCAGATCATTGTTATTGTTGGTCCACAACTTGACCACTGGACGCCAATCATAACTTGTCAGGAGGCTCCCTTTGTAAATAAAGTAAATAAATAAAGATTTACTATGGTGATGCACTTTGATGACCCTATCGGTAATTGAAATTATAGTACATTGAGACATGGTCTAGTCTACCCAGGAATCATAAAGAATGATTCCTATGGTGTAGTACACTATGATTTGTTAATAGTTTAACAAATTACAGTACATAATTTTGCAAAACAGAGCAATTTACACTATCACTATATATAAAGTTACAGTGTATACATATATGTTTGTGGCAGCAGGTGTGTGGTTGAGCACCGGTTTGCGAGTGGAGGACGGAGAGACAAGACAAGACTTAAAATTGGGCTTTGAAACAGAAAAAACACACCAAAAAAACACAAAAAAACAGTTAAAAGGTTACGTTTGCCTGTGGAGCGGAATGTACAAATTTTGTTGTATCACTATTTTCATCGTAAGATCGAAAAATTGTTACGACGACCCATCATAATTCGGGGACTACCTGTAAATGTAAATACCGAAAAGACTTAGGGGGATCTTTAAGTTTCAGGCTGACCAGTAAAGGTGGTCTAAATGAAACGTTTATTAAACTTTGTGTGATGTCATTTTATAAATAGCGTAGTTTGTTGAATATTCAATTCCAATTTTGATATATTGTATTGAGAGCTTCATATCGAACAAGTCAATACTGTAATATGCAGTTCGGTTACATCTCTATTAATCCTGGACTGTTTGTAAGCCTGAACCTAATTTTAGCCGTACTGAAAAGTCAGGAGGTGAATGGCATTAAGACGCTAGAGGCGCAGGCTATAATTTGTGATCCTCGAGAGGCTTTTGGTGATTTGGTGTAAGCCTTCATTAGAGACGTGTCTGCAGTGATGATAAAGCTGAGCTGCTTTTCGTGAGATGATCTGTGCCAGGGACATTGCGAGAGGACAGACCACATGCCAGCATTATCAAAGTACTCTAAAAATAATTAGAGACATAAAGCGATATTCTGATTAAGGTCCTCATGCACAAATTGCTTCCTAGGACCTCATACAGTCAGAAAAGTCAGTAAAGATAAAGCTCAAGTAAATATGAGTTTTTCAGCTCTTAGGGTGGCAAGATATGATACTGGATCAACCGGGACCTATTTCATAAGCGGTAATTAAAAAGTGTGTTAAGATTAACCACGCCAGTCGAAGGTCTGGAACAAGAGCTCGGAGGAAGGAAGATAAGTTGGAGTGTTTTCCTGGCAAGCCTCAAGAGACTCCCAACTGCACTTGGAAACATTTAGGCTACGAGATCGCTGCTATCTCTTGTTGTATAATTTCTAGCCCGTTCCGTTTACATTCTTCCAGACATTTTGAGCACTTTGCTTTCGGAAATTGAGACACTGACTTTAGATTAGGACACAATAAATCCTGCTGGCTTGTTGTGGGGCACAAATAAACTGAAGTAAGTGTTGATCTAAAAACACAAATTTGGAAGTGGGGAGAGGCTGTCTTCCTGAGGAGGTTTCCGGAGAGCCTGTAAACATCACGCTGTCTGTCACTGCAGGACGAGTCACGGTCAAACTGAGGTGGTGTGGGGTGGCTATGCGTGTGCGCATGTGTGTTTGTGTGTTAGTGTGCATGTGTGTGGAGACAGGGAGTCGGTGGGGTCAGTGTTCTCTGCATGCAGGCCTGTTCTCCTGCCAAGTGTCCAGCTGCTGATAGGTGTCTGTTTACAGGGTGGCCCAGAGCTGCAGAGACCAACAGCGTGCACACACACACACACACACACACACACACACACACACACACACACACACACACACACACACACACACACACACAGCTCTGCCATACAACTGCCTGTTTGCCTTCAACACCAAGGCCCTATTCACATAAATGATTAACTTTATCAAACTTATAAACAAAGAAGCACAGGGCAGTGAAAGAGGTGGCAACATTACTAACAAGAAAATCCTATCAGGCAAAGAGGCACAAAACTACTCTAGTGCATGCCAGCGGATAGGAGAAATAACTCATTTTTCATTCAGAATAAATAATGAGAGAAAAATGTGTACCAGCAAATATTTTTTTTAGCAAAAAAAGAGATTAAAGCACCTGATGTAACGGTAACACTTTTAAAAAAATTTTTTATTTATTTATTTTTTTTAATTGAAATAACAACAAATGATGGTAAAGGAGGATACATCATAGACAAAGAAGGTGCTAACATTTACCACAAAATGTATTTCTGCAGATTTCAATGCCATTTTGAACAGAAAATGGTGGGATATAAAAGCATGTACAATAGCAGTACACAGTAGTGAATTTAATTGTACATGTACTTTGCACAAATTAAAATAAGTTTGAATCTAATCTAATCTAATCCGGCCAGTATTTATATTTCATATATGGATTCATTATAATTTTTAAGCTTTGTGAAACAACTGAAAAACAGAAATATATCTTTTAGAAAAAAATTTAATGGATTTCCTATTTTAGTACACCTAACCTGAAAAACCTAACATTGTTCATATTTAGATTTCAGAATGAAACATGATTGAATGTAAAGTGCACAGCCCTAACCCCTAAACAAACATGTCTTTCTCATCCTAATCCCTCCAAAGTAATTTTTTTCTGCCTTTTTAAGAATAGTATTCATGTTTAGGGTGACTGCTGCTTTAGGCAAAAAGCAGAAAGGTGTAATTTTCAGAGGGCTGCTCTCACCAACGCTGCTAAATACTTAACTGTAGATGTTCTCCTGTGAGACAATGAGAGTGTTGAAGAATGAAAAACGTTCGAGTTAGGTTCAGAAGGTTAGAAACAATGATGGGTCTTGGCACTGTTTATCCTAACTCAAGCTGACTGGAATAAGCACGGTGATGGTTGATTTCATTATCCAGCCTAAATCCTGCCGTTTTAATCAGTTCTGCGATTCTTGTGCTACACAGTGACAAGGTGATGGGAAAATCTACAAAGTATTAACTAAACGACTAACCAAAGTCGTTTGAAAAAAAAAAAAAGGAATACATCTGCTGCCAAAACACAGCACAAGACAGACAAACAAACAGCAAAAAAAGACGATAACACAATAAGTGGAACAGGACGATGGCTGCAAAACAAAACAAAAGGGCCGCCCTCCCACACACACACACACACACACACACACACACACACACACACACACACACACACACACACACACACACACACACTTCTCCACAGTTTAACACTGTGAGATTGTTTCATTGCGTGTGAAATGTGATGATTGGTTTCCTCTCTCCATTTCTCTCTGACCTTCCTCTTGCTTCAGGCACTTGCTCCATCTTCCTCCAGGTTTGTCTTAATTACAGCACAATTAGGCTCTACAAATGGCGTCAGTGCGCAGGCGACTTGTGTCTGAGCCGGGCTCTGTGTTTTCAATTTCCTGCAATAATGGGTCTGTAATGTCTGCCCCCGCTGGACGCCGCTGCGACCCCGACAGGCCCCGAGGTCGCAACCCCGAGCTGCGCTGGTGCTCCGAGAGCCCAGAGGGGCTGCAGGATCAGGTAGTCGAGCATACGGAGACTGGTGTGCATCACAAGACAAACACCACGGCACAGACACACGCAGTCACACGCACGGAGTGTGTGTGTGTGTATGGGGGGATGACTATAGAGCCCGGCAAAAAGAGAAAGAGTGAGAGCGAGATTTGTCTTTCTCACGACTCTCTGACAAAAACGCATACAGAGAAACAGGTCACACTGCATCACGAGACAAAGCGTCTCATTGTAGCACAACCGAGTGACTTAAGCATCATACCGTCTCACACACAAGGACTTATTAAGTCTTATTAGTTAACACTTGTGTGAATATGTTGGAACTTTTGCTTATTTTTTGTACATTTATGATTAGTGTTAGAACCCTGCAGTTTGAAGTTCATGTATCCTGAATGATACAAACAATCCACAAGGAGGCAAACTGACTGCTCTGAGCAGCACAAGCTACACTCTTGCTGACCACAATGCACACAGTAACACTGCTCCCCAACCCTGTGTTGTGTGTCTTACACAGCTTTTACACCCATTTCCCTATTGGCTTAATTAGAATCAGAGAGAAAATTGATAGCTATGGTTTGTTTGCTATTTGTTTGGATTCAGTTCTATGCAATAAAAAAATGATAATATTTATTGCATGGAGAAAAGTTTTGGAAATGAAAGCGTACTCATAAGTCTTTTATTTATTGGTCAAAAATATTATGACAGGAAACATTAACAACACTTTGGCAGTGTGTAGAAATTTGAGACGTAACGAGGAAGCGGTGCAAACGAAATAATTAAATAATAATATCAATATTTCGTTTAGATCTAGTCATTTTGTAATTTCTTGTTTTAAATATCCCGAACATGTGTTATATGTGTAGAACTCCAGCTCTCCTTTAGATTGTTTGTTGTTGTGTATATATATATATATATATATATATATATATATATATATATATATATATATATATATATATATATATATAAACTATGATACACAACGTCTTGTTGTTTACATTCTCAGTGCCAGACTTTGACTTGGAAGCGGTAGTGCGCTGAGGACTGAATATTTTATTGTTTTGATTGTTCTGTACCCGAGTGTGATTGCGGTGTCCTCATCTGCTTAAACAAACCAGACGTGGTGGGTTAATGCAATGAGTTTCAGTTCGATGAATGCTAAACATATGAGAGCTGTCTTGAATGTGTGCTGCGAGTTCGGATCTAGACTAATCTGTTGCTCAGAAATATTTACACAAAAACACTGGACATTACACACTACAGATGACAGAGGACAACATCTTCGAACGTCTAAATGACCTAAGGCAATAATCACGAGGAATTTCACCCACGGAACAGACTTTATTTCTCCCGAATGTTAGCAGGAAAATTTACCGAGTCAGGAAAAGAGATGATGACGAGGCATGTTTAAATGCCGTGAGTGACTTTTACCTCAGGTGATGAGACTTATGCAATGGATTTTGATAGTCAAAATGATAACTCATGTCTCCTTTTAAACGAAAGTTTTATAATTTTCCTGTGGTAATGTTTTCCATAAACAGATTGAAACATCAACATGAACAGGCTGGTTACAGAGAAATTGCTTTTTTTGGGTTGCCAGATGTTTAAATGTTGCAACTTCTTGATGATATCCATGCAAACATGCACAAAATGTTTTAAATATAGTTTTATCATTTGAATGTTTCCCCAGTCCACCATTTATATATGCCTTTCTTAAAATCTCATTTAGCAAAAAAAAAAAAAGAAAAGAAAAAAGAAAAAAAAAAAAAGGAGGTTTAAGAATGAGTTCGACACAGGAAGGTAGTTTTATGGCCCGCTTTATACTTTCCCAAATAATGAAGTGAACAGGGCAGCACCTGGGTGTATAAGAAATCACTAATGTTTTTTGGCCATGGTCTTCCAATACCATATACAGTTCCAAGTAATGGTGCATAATGGTGACTAATGCTGATCACACCCTCACTGGCTACACGGAGCGCAATACATCAGTGCTTTGCCTGGCTACAGTAAACCTTAGAAGCTCTTTTAAATAAATATCACGCTCTCTCTGTCTCATTCTCCAGGAAAAAAGAGGGTTGTCAGCTTGTGTAGACTCCGTGTCAACATCACTGTACGAGGTTACTTGCTTTTGGCACAGGTTCACTCACCCCCATTATACACTGAACTGTGAATCTGCTCCCAGGGCTTCCATGTGTGCATTTCTCTTCTTAAGGGCAAATCCAGGAACCGCTTTTTAGGTCCGGACGCACCCCAAAAAATGCACCAGCACATTCTAACCGTGTCAAATTGAGCCCGGGGTAACACAATACCCACAGCAGGACCCTACTGCTTCTACACTGAACCAAGTGTCACATCAGCACAAGAGTGGAGAGGCTCATCAATTTTTATTTAAGACCTGCTCTGTACGGCTATTTAATCCAACGCCTACTATTACTATAACTTGACCTCGGTTTGGCAATTTACTCGCAGCGCAGTCTGTGGAAATTTCCCAGTGGCTCAATTTAAATAAATTGGAACAAGAGTCCGGTCAAGTAAAAAAAACACAAGCAAGTTTAAAAAAAAAAAAAAAAAAAAAACTTGCTATATTTCACAATGACGGAGAAGAAGACTTTTAAAACAAACAACACAGAGTGTGCGCAAATATCAATAAACACAAATCTTCCGTCTCGGAAGCTTCCTGCTTTATTTGATTAAGCAGGGTGAAAAAACAGAGCAGTCATGCTCATTGCTTTTCTTCCTCTTCCCTTCCCCTGCAATCTTCTCTGCACCTAATGGGAATCGGAAGTTTAAGTGGAGCGGCCTGGCTAGCCCCGGACTAACCTCTCCATCTGGAAGGGAACTTGCCAGCCTTGGGGCTACTCCCAACCCTTCCCAGCTGTTGGGTTTGGGGGCTTTTGTTTTTGTGGGCTTGAGAAAGCATATTTTTATAAATGATTGCCATATCCTCCACCAGCTGCTGACCCTGCTCCCGTCCCTGAGCAGGGCATGTATCTCATTTCAGCCGGCCACGCTCAGGGCCTGACCCTCGCACTGCTAGCACGCTAGCAGGAGCACCAAATGAAAAGACGTGCTGGTGGGTGTAAATGCTAGCCTCTGTGCTTCTGCATGGTCTGATACACTAGCACTGGAGTGGAAAAAAAGAGAGAGAGAGTGAGAGAGAGAGAGAAAGAGAGAGAGAAAGAGAGAGAGAGAGAGGAAAAGCTGATTCCAAAAAAGTCGGAGTGAAATTAGTCTTAATGCTGCAGTCAGGGATTATCCTGGTTAACTATCATCTAATGATACTGCAAAAATAACGTCACACGTACGCCAGTGGAACATGGTGTTAAATTGTGGGGAGGCCGTCCAAACTGGTATTACAAGCAGGAATTCCAAACTAAACCATTGTACCTACTACAGGTCACGTAACGATGAGGCTCAACACATCTCTGGCTATGTTTTTAATCAAAGCCGCTGCGAGTGGAGGCGTGGAACCCTGCCAGCAAAGAGACAACTGCCCATGATGAGTAACTAGCGTTTCCATGGCTTCCTGAATAACACTACTCCCTATACCACAGCGTTGCCGCATTCTCAAATCTGTTCATATTTTGTTCTAAAACAGCTCAGCTTTGACAACACCTCTGGCTTCAAATTCAACGGCGTCTAAACAAATACATTCGTTTTAATATGTTATAATCTGAAACTAATAAGATTAGATAAGGTTAGAAATACGTCTTGTTATTTGAATAAATAATAACAAAGTTGAACAAATAATCATTGATACAGGAAAGGGTTGTGTACCGAGACAGGAAGTCAGTAGGTTTTTCAGTGAAGGTAAGGAAATGACCTTGATGAAAAACTAAGCGTGACATGTTTATGTCTTATAAAACTGTAGTCAGCAAAGTGCTGTGGTATACGAGGTACGAAACACTTCAGGGTTGTAAGAGCATCACACCACCCCGGCATGAATATTTATCTCTAAAAGAGCACACCACAAAGTGTTTTTATTCCTTTTTTAATCCCACTACAGTTCAGTTTAACACGGACACAAGTTATTTCCAAATCTGTGGTCCATCTGTAGCACTTCGCTCCTCTATAATTTAGTCCGTGGTCCGGAGCCAAGAGAGACAAAACCTAAGAGCCTCCGAGTAAAACGTTTAAAGACCCTGCTGGTACCTGGGCACCAGAAATAACTTATTGCCTACTTTTGTGCCACGGTCCAAAGTCTTGTCAAATCAAGAATCGTTAATTAAAAATGTTCATGTTTGCTGCTGCAAAATTAACGACATCACGACCAATTCATAATTCATCAGACCTGGTTACCTCAGGTGAGGGCCACCCAGGGCGAAGCCAAACATGCTTCACGTGACGTAGAACAACCATAAGCACACACACGCACAACGTGCACGCCACCTCTCGAGTTTCAGCGCCTGCCCTCTGCTCCCAACACCCCACTGCACTTTCACTGCTCTGTGGCTCTGTACACTAAAATGCTGGGTAATTGCATGGCAATACTTCATTATGGCAGCACTGTAATTTCAGGAACGGACACTTCAAAGGCGGTGCAAATTATTGCGAGTCCGCGTAACCCTTGCTTTGTTTTGACCGGTATTGTTTTTGGCTCGGCCGTGCGGTCCAAAATACACACAGCGAGCAATCAGTGCATATTTTCAATGGTATAATTGTTGGAGCTGATTACAAAGTGCGGTAGTGAGCAGAAGCGGGCTGATAATTGGCGTGTGCCATCATGTGAAGCCAAGAAGAATAAAAATTCTATATCATGAGGTTTATCTAAACAAATGGCAGCTTCTGGTCACTGGCTACCACTGGGATGTTTTACAGAGAGGGACATGTTGGACTGAGCTGATGTATAACAGTGGTGTACGAGAGTCCTGGAGGTGCTGTCAGCACTCTGAAATCACATGCTGCTCACTTCTGTTTGTGTGGCTCATGTTCTAGACAAAGAACAAAGTTCAGACTGTGGTGTTATTTACCCAGCTAGTCATTGCCAGGCTCTGAGGTGGAAAAAAAAACTTCTGATCCACTCAATAAAGATACTGTATAAGTAATGGTTTAGATGACTAACATGTATATATATTTTACACCTCTAATATGTAGGTCCATCGACAGATAAGGACAGATGCATTAGGTCAATTATGCATTAAAATGGTGGTCACTTCCTCGACCTGAGCCCTAATCCTGTCGATGATTATGAAGTTTAAATGGAGCAGGGCTCAGTGCATGAATAATGCACCAGTGTTTCCCCTGTTATTGCGCATGTGACATACATGTACAGCTACTACAAATCATACAGTGCAGGCGAACAAACTTTTTCCCTCCGAAAAAGATTTTCTACAATTTTTTATTAGGCTATTTGAGATTGACATTGCATACAACATTCACAATGAACAGTGAATACAGACTCTGTTACAGGCACCAGTAGTAGAGATATTCATTAAAGCTTAATTAGATACAAATATTTACAATCTAAAACACACACTGACAGATAAATGGAAGTGCTGAATACTTTAACAGACAAGTGAATACTCTGATTTAGGGGGGAATAATCCCAGCCTGGCTGAACATGATTGCTTTTCAGACACGGTTCATTTCTGGGAAAAGAGCTCGAGGATTTCGGATCATTGGTGAACGATTTAACTGTATAATCCATCTGCCACTAGCATTTCTAACCTTATGAATCAGGAGTGCAGACGTCTTCCACTGTGCTCTAGCATGGCCCTGAGCTGGCTGCGTTCCTCCTCTCCTCTTTTCCTCTCCCTTTCTTACATACAATAAATGACAAATAAATATGGGAAATGAAAAGAGGATGGAGAAGACAGTGATGTAGGATATATTCATGCTTGGAAAAAAAAAAGAAAGAAAAAAAAAAGAAAAACAGCAGGAAGGCCTTCCTTTAGGATATACCTGTAGAGAACAATAACAAAAATAGAAAAAAAAAAACAGGTGTGTGTTTAATGGTGAGGTGACCATCCTTTTTCAAGCATGCACATGTACTGCACCATTCAGTCAGAGACAGTGTCGGGGACGCAGGTGCGAGTAGACAGAGACAAACACTACAGGGACGGAGACAAGGTGCTGCAGTGATCACACTCTTAATGTGTGGAAACGTTTTTCACAGGTAAATAAATGTAAATAAATAAAACCCTGACAATAATTCAAATAATCTATTTACACTAACATGCCCACTATACACAGTATGCACAAAGATCATTCACAAGATGTATATATACCTCAGATTAACAACACATGACATATTATAGTGTCATTATTTATTTTACAAAAAATAAAGCCAAAATATGTATACTAAAAAACTAAGTACACCTTTGACAGCTTCCATAGGATTTAAGAGGCTATGTATCAGCCAGGTAATGCTAATTAAATGGACTTGATTAAATGACCATCAGCAAGTGTAACCACTTCTATTAAAGCTAAAGTTTTAGCAGTTGGCTAATCTGGAGCATTCAGGTGTGGTTTAACACAAGGAGGAAAGACAGCAATGATTTTACAGAAGCAAATGTTGCCGTCTATTAATTTGCGAAAGATTATAAGGCCATTTTTATACAATTAAAGCTCATCATTTTAGAGTGAGGAAAACTATTTAGAAGTGGAAAACAAAACGGTTGCCAATCTTCACAGGAATGGACATCTCAGCAAAATTAACCCAAGATCAGACCACGCATAGAGAAATTGCAAAAAAACCTCCAAAAATATTCATCTAAGACTCCACAGGCCAGCTGACAAGTACAGTGGTGAAGGGGTGATGATTTTGCAGCCACAGGACCTGGGCTATTTGCAGTCATTCAGTGGTCATGCACTCTTCTGTACACCAAATTCTAGAGTCATATGTGAGGAGTCAAATGCTGACATCTGTCCGACAGCTAAAGCTTGACCTAAATTGGGTCATGCAACAGGACGATGATCCCAAGCACACCAGCTAATCTACAACAGAATGGCTGAAAAAGAACAGATTCAAGGTGTTGCAATGGTCTAGTGAAAGTCCAGACCTCAACCCAACTCAAATACTGTGGCGGGACCTTATGAGGGTGCGCATAAACACCCACAAACCTCAATGAGCTGAATCAAGATTGTAAAGAAGAGTCAGCCAAAATTCCTCTATAATGATGTTAGAGACAAAAAAAAAAATACAGAAAACGATCACTTCAGTTTTAACTCATAAGGTGCATGATTCCTGCATTTCGGTTTGAGTTTATATTTTTAATGATAAATGGCATGGTGGAATATATTATATGCAGTTACACCTGAAGTTGTAGTTACCAAATGTTTGAGCTGGTAAGGACCAACTTATTTTTATGTCCTAATATGTAAAACCATAGAATTCAAAGTGGTGTATTTACCTTTTCATAACAATGTATTACATACGGTAGATTCTTTTGGCTTCTCCCATTAGGGGGCGCTACAGCGGATCATCTGCATGTTTGATTTGGCACGTTTTTACGCTGGATGCCCTTCCTAACACAACCTTCCCCATTTATCCGGGCTTGGAACCGGCACTAAGAGTGGCTGGGGTTGGTTCCAGTAGATGCTCTATATAATTAAATAAATAGACTCAATAAACATAAAAAATAAAAGTGAGCCCGTTTTTTCCATATATGGAAGGCGTCTCCAGTGACAGAGCTTTGCATTTGCATAGCTTATAACATTTTCTAAGAAGAGCCTTCTTACTTAACATATTATATGCTTTACACCTGACAACGCACTAATTCAAACAGATAAGGGTTGTTTTCTTGCTGGTTTAAGTGTCTTGGTATATAATATACACACTTCACTCAGCTCACATGCATCAATGCAGTAATATACTCTATACAGTAGAGTGTGTGGTGTAACCCAAAAACTGTCATACACCAAAGGCTTGACTATTACCACATCACTTCTCTTTTCTTCTTCTCAGCGCATTGTGTGGGCCATGCCATGGCGCCTGAGGTGGGAGCCATTACCACATGACTGAAAGAGCAGACGAGAAGAGGAGGAGAGAAGGCGAGTGACACTTACGGAGAAGCAGCAATGTGGACAGACCACTAAGCGCGAGGAGCTAATGAGAAGACGGAAGAGCTTTAGCCCTGGGCTATAAATATCCCGAGTGCAGGGTTCAGCTGCAGTGGCACGGGGCAGGAAAAGAAGGAGACGAGCTAAGCCCTGGCCAGGAAACTCTGACTACTGCTTACATCCAGAATGTGTGAAGTGTCTGGCTAAAGCTGAACACTGATCAATACCGCTGTCGGTTTCTTTAGTGCTGGACTGAGAAGAGAAGAGAGTAAACAAGCACAGGATTAAAGTTTATCACATGCTGCCAACACCAATGGCAGACAATGGCTTGTGTACTGAAACTTGGGTTAGTCAATGATATCAAAGTCGGTCGATAAAATCAGTAAAATCTACGGCCAATCTGCTCCTTAAACGTGCGTGGAGAATTTAATGATGGGGAAACACGAGCGCTAACACCGTGGTCATGTTTTAGTTGCAAAGGTTGTCAATGTCGATGAAAGTACCTCACAAAGCTAATGAAACAGCTGGATCTGTGTGTGTGTGTGTACTGACAGCGTCGGCATAAATTATGACAAATAATAGCTAGCTCCGTATCTAAGCAATGTTAGCAGAAAATCTAGTTTCCACATAAATCACACACAAATCAGGATACTGCTGAGATATGATTATTTTAGTCTGTAAACTAATCACTCCCTTTGGTGGTCAAGTCAATTTCTTTCTTTTATTAATTTTTTTGTACTATTTGAGGGATTGCTTAATGGATTTGGCAACCTTAACATTTTAAGTTTGTGTACAATGTTTTAGGATTTGATCTAAGGCAAAGTACTTGTATTGAACAAATGCTGCTACTATTGCTGTTATTATTATTATTATTAACAACAATACTTTTCTATATTAGATCTTTTGTAGTGCATCAGGTCAAACTGAACCATTGAACACTTCCTGGTAAATGACAGAAGAGGAAACCCTGAGACAAATCTCTAAGCATGCCTGGCCATTACAGACCTCCCACAGTCCTCATAAACAGAAAAGCAATTGACAAGTGTAACCACATGACCCGCCTGTCCCTGCTCAGAGTTTAAGGAGGTGTCAAATAGGGAAAAATCCCCTCCGTCCGATGCCTGACAACAAAGCCCAAACACACGCACCAAAAATAAGAAAAAGAGCAGAAAAACAGGGGTTAATTGTGGGGTACAAAAAAGGGTCAGTGCAATCCAGTGAGTCACGAAAGCGCCAGGACAAGAGACAGTCTCGCAGATGTCTGAGTGCAACAGTAACAGCTGTTTATGTCTCTGTTTTACGCTCATTTGCTAAAAGAGATTTAAGAGGTGGAACCCTCATTTGCATAACGAGGAGGAACTCTCGGACACATGGGTCTCTTACACACACACACACACACACACACACACACACACACACACACACACACACACACACACACACACACACACACACACACACACTACATTGTCTAAAATCTGTCCAGCTTAATAGAGCTGTTTCCATTTTCCTCAGTCTTAATCAAATTTTCCCAACTTAACATAATCATAACCAGAAGCAAATGTTGCAATAGATCACAACTGATACATAATAAAAGTAAAAAAAATAAATAATAAATACAAATAAAATACTATATACTCGTGTTTATGCCAACAAATTTTGATCTCATATAGTTACGAATGTCATCATGTTTCTACAAGCGTGGAAATAATACAAGAGAATAACTGGAAAACATTCAAACCTTCATGGTTTTTTTTTTTTTTTTTTTTTTTACTGGTAATCATCAGGAATAAAGCTAAATTTTACACTAGGGTCAAGAACAGAGCAAATGAATGATTAAGCAGCCCTGCATTTCCGATGAGTTGGCAGACAGACAAAGCATCATAACTGTCATAGTTAAAGAGGTCAGTGGCGCCGTGAACGGTGTCTGTGGGTGTGAGCTAATCCTGTTGAAGAGGAAAGGGGAAGGGGGGCAAATTGCGTGGGTGATGTGTTAAATGCACCGAACAGACATAGCCTCCCTGTATCCGGTGTTTTGGCTCGGCCACTAATTCATTCTGCTGCGTGTTGGCGCGCAACATTCGCTCTGCTCAGCTAGCATTACTCCCTTAAAAAAAAATAAAAAAATTCCTTGCACACGCAATCACATATTCATAACTGCCACGGAGCCGTACCCGCTGTGTTCAATTTCATGCCTGGAAAGGGTAATGCGAGCAGTCGAGCATGAGCGTCAGCACCAGTCCTACTTTCATGTTTGACAGAAAAGGAAAATCGGGTTTGTTGCTGCACTCAAGGCATGGATAAAAAAAAAAAAAAGAAAAAAAAGAAGAGCAAAAAAAGATGATTTCTGTCGATCCGATGCCGATGCTCTCTCGTATTTATCCCCTCCTTCCCCGCAGTCCTCCTTCTTAAGCTCTGGTTCATGGCCTGTGGCTCCCAAGCCTTTGATACAGCAGAGGCAGAAATCCAGGCGGAGAGTCTTTATTGAAAACATGGCCGGTTGCTTTGGGAGGACTGGCGCTGCTCTACTCTCCGCAGATCCAGCAGCAAAGGTGCGGGTGAGCTTGCTGATTACAGAGACGAGCCCCAGACTCCTGCTTTAATGAGCTGCAAGCCCATGAGTCATGGTGCACTCTGCCAGAATGTAAAACTAGACGAGAGGCCAGTAACATCCTCGCTCCCCTCTCCTCTCCACCTTGTTTAGAGGGCACCTAGAATTTGCTCGGCTTCTCGTCGAATCACCAGGCCAGCCTTGCTGTGGGATGCTCGAGCCTAGCTAGCCCCCTTGATGGGAACGGCCTGTAGAGAGCAGATCACTTATGCGATTTTACTGTAGGACAGGACCGCTACAAACATGCGTAATGTTAGCCATCCTTTGCTGTCAGCAAGGATCAAACGTCGCCTTCTGACTTCGGAGGCTGGTGATTAGAAAGAAAAGTGGCTTCTCTGCTTCACAGGCTTGTAATGTTACTCTTTAGCTGCTGTGTTAATGTGTACAGCACTGCAGGACACTGAGCAAAGTTGAGCACAAGGACATAACTAACCTGCTGAGTTCAGGGGAAGAAGAAAAAAAAAACCTAAACGTAGTTATGTACAATCATTTTAAAGGTAGATTCTGTTCTCAGAACTGCGTCTTAGATTTAGTGTTTTGCTTCTTTAACTGATGTGTGTGCTGAGTAATGACTTGGTCTGATCATCGTGTAATCACCGGAAAAACACAACACAAAGGTGCGCTGCAGCGGCTTTATGTAGAAATAATAAAAAGTCCAAAGCCTGTGGCTTAATGTATGACACATCTGCCACTACATTTCAGACTGAGAGTAAAAAAAAAAAATAACCCACAGTATTAACTCGGAACAGCAGCATTTCCCCTGTAATGTGTGTTGCTTCACTGCGTCTGATTCGAGTCCTGGGTATTAACAGGGACTGGCGTCTTCAGCGGCAGGCTATGTGGAAGCTGTTAGTTAAATCAAGTTAAGCCATTTCCGTGCTTTAAAGCCACTTCCCAATCACCATGTGCCTGCAGGAAGGTTGAAGATTTGATGTACGCTCATGTTTGCACCAAATCTGGTTTAGCGACATGGCTCCACCCCACCTAGAATTCAATAAGGCCGAAAATAGAAATACACTTATCCTTTGAGTTTTGCGATGTTTTTTTTTTTTTTTTTTTTTTTTAATCCGTCCTGATTTGAAGCTGATGCACATTTTTTTTGGTGTAAAACGGCATGTTATATGAAACCGTGCCTCCTTGTGGTGGGAGAAAAAAATCTTTCAGATGAAAACAAACTTGACTGCACAAAAATATGGAATTATGAATATGGAAACCCTTTTGTTTCGGATCCTCTCTCTGCTCCAGTGGATCGACACATAACAGGAGCTCTGCATGGACGATGTGTAAATGGATTGGCGTAAATATTACATTAACTTCCCACACTAAACACATTTGCACAAGCAGAGCATATTATGCTCAACACAAACAGGGCAACCCCCCCCCCCCCCCTCCCTCCTCTCCCTCACCAACACACACAAACACACACTCGCACGCACACACGACTCAGCCTGGCCATGTGGGGCATGACAAGATCTTTACACTTGAGCCCGCCTGGCTCCTCAGGCGATGACCAGATGCCCTGTACTTACCCAACTGCTCCGTGCTGCTCTAACCTCACATGACAGTCTCTCTGTGTGTGTGTGTGTGTGTGTGTCTAAGTGTGTGTGTGTGTGTGTGTGTGTGTTTGAGGCCTGAAACAGATGGGAGAAAAGGTGGAGCATGTCATGTGTAAAGCAGGCGTGTCTATATGTGAATACATATATGTATATTGCATACATATCTTCTGAACATGCTTTCATGTCCAAGGACTCGTATCATTATGGTTCGTCAACTTTTCAACTCAAACTATTTTCACAACTCAGTGTGTGATACTGAACAATTTCCCCCATCCATCTAAGTTTCTCCTTGTAGTAGTTAGTTGTGTGAAATCATATATCAAATACGGAAAATTTTCCACATACATACATTTTCTATGAAAGCCACATAATTACATTATCAGAGTTCAGGATCCACAAGGAATTACCCGTTCAAACTGTAACATGTAAACAATTCAGACAGTTTCTATCGATCTTTCGATGAATCTTACTATAATGCAGTAAAAGCAGTGTTTGGAACACATTTCACCAATAACAAGCATCCTAACTTCATACAATACATTCTATTTAAGTTTTTTTTTATTTATTGTTTTATCTTTTTTTTTTTTTAAGTTCCATTTTATTTTGCCAAGAAAGTATTAGATATATTTATTGAGCATGAAAAATCATGTGCCTGTCAATAATCTATACTCACAAAGTTGAAAATATTTCAGTTGTTAAAAAAAGAAAAAAAATCTGAGCAGTTCTTAATGGGTTTGTAACAATGAACTATGCATTATGTAGGGGTTATAAAAACTAATACCATCACGAACACTGTATATAATGCCTTGTTAAAAATCTATCAATTCATATTAATCTTTAATAACTTTAAAATAATAATTATATACTTTTTTTATCTGATCTGATATATATATATATTTTATTTTTTTAGATCAGATACAAAAATAAAGAGTAATAGAATTAATGTTGATGTCAGATTTAATCCTGTGTAGCTAAAATGCTTCACCTGGTTAATTTATAATCAAGAGCAAAGGTTGATGTTTAGCTTGTGGTGTCGGGAGATGTGCCACAAATGATCTGAAAATCTTATGGGAAAAAATTCTAATAAAATCCAAAGTAATTTTCTTTATAGGGTGTGTGTTCATTTTATAAAATCAAAACATTGGAATGGAAACATATTACTTAGCACAAAAAATATAATGATAGTCGCAGGGCTTTTTTTTTAATAGAGCACTATTAGAACAATATGACTTTATAATATTATTTCACAATACAATTTTTAGACATATTCTGGGTGTTGAGTATTTTTAAAACACTCCCCATCTCCCATTGTAACCTATAGTAAAAATTATTTAAATGCTATAGATCAAGAGCAAGTGAATGTGCAAGTGTGGTGTTTTCACATTTGAATATTGATGAGTCTATTGCGTGAGGTGTGCGCTATGAGGCACAGCTGTCTGGTGGCAAAGCGTGATGACCAACAGTAAATACTAGGAATGACCTAGTACTTAGGAAGTGTGTGACGAGCGGCCAAAACACACAAAGCATGCAGAACATTACACAAGGCACTGTGTAACCGCTGGCTGCATCTGAAACTCTTTCCTGTTCAGACTTCACTGACCGAAATACATGCACACACACGCACACGCACACGAGCTCATGAGCACACACAAATTATAAGTGGAGAGTAAGGATACAGGAGCCATTTTAGTCGGTCAAAAGAAGAATGGAAAAAGAACTTCAATAACTGTGTATCCTTCACTTGGTGTGTGTGTGTGTGTGTGTGTGTGTGTGTGTGTGTGTGTGTGTGTGTGTGTGTGTGTGTGTGTGTGCGCGCGCCTGAGAGTGTGTTGCTTACCAGGCCAAGGCTCTCAGGATAATTTAATGAACTGAGAACGACCTTGATCGGCGATTCAAAGCTGGGAGCACGGGCCACTCCCCCGCTCCCACCCTCTGCCCTCACATTCATCAAGTGTGTGTTTTGATCTCTCAGGCACATCACATGTGTTCCCCCCAACAAGCGCCAGCCGCACCGCACCGCACTCCTATTGGCTTAGCTCGCTCAGCAAATTACCCCCTTCCCCCCCCCCAACACACACACACACACACACACACACACACACACACACACACACACACACACACACACACACACTAACAATAACGCAGTGCCCTCGCGCCGCCCTGGGCACATCCTACACTGAATCGTTAACTTTTGATTAAGCCTGGCTGCTCTGCACAACTAATTAAGAGGGGTCAGGCAGCTGCTTTAATACTCACACAGAGTCATTACTCCTCTTTCCTGGTAACGGTTACTAACCACTGTCACACGGGTGACGAACAAGCCGTTTTAATACAGTTGAAGAAAACACCGGCAGTCCCAACAGGCCCTGGTTCAATCATCGGCAAAAAAAAAAAAAAAACTACAATAAAAAATAATAAAATAAAAAAACGCAAATGCCCTCTCTGGCCCTTTCCTAGTGAAATCATCACATTATAATTTTACCGCTTACTCAAACCAGATGCGTAAAAATGTCGAGATTAGTAGAATTTCGGCTTTCCCTAACTGGCAGAAAACAAAGCTACTTGAGTCACCCGATCAGCCCCGCCCCATGTGCTACAACGCCACTCTAATGACCGAGGTAATGCTGCGGATGCTCTGGTTTTGTTTGCAGGAACTCATAAAGCTCATCACTGTGGATCGGACTTACAGCGAGCTGTTGAACAAAATCAGGCCATGCAAGTACAATTACAGCACAATGTTTCTGTGAAGCAATGGCACAAGGACATTTAGTTTTTACGAGACGAGCCCTTCCTCTGAACCTGTCCTGTCAAGAAATTAGAGAGCGCAAGGAAAAGAGATGACTTTTCCTCTCTTCATGTGGTCTCCCGGCTTCAAGCGGTCGTAATGAGCTAATTGTGGCTTTCGACGACGACTTGCAACTTTTTTCCCCTTGAAACCGTGTGTGTTTTTCTTCGAAGTCCATAAAGCTTTTCGTCCTCTTGTCAAAAAGGGGGAAAAAAAAAAAATCAGCCAAATCCATTTATGTCCGTGTGACTGCAAGGTATTAATTATGCTGAATAAAGAGACAGAACTTGGTCACTTCTCTCCAATTTAAATATAGCCAATTTGATCACATCCTGCTGAGGGCTGAGAGGAGACTGAGGGAAGAAAACCGTAAGAGAAATGAAGGAGTGAAGATAATCAGTGGAAGGAGCCTTGAAACACAGAGCACTAAGACTTTTACCTTTAACAAACTAAGTGTAATATCACATACTAATAAAACATGTAAGACTGATTCTGTGATCGTAGTGCCGTTTAGCCTTTATATTTTAATCATTTTCAAAACTGAAAATAAGTAAAAAAAAAACATGTATTTTACCATCAAAAATGTCTTAACCCATCTAACACAGCAAACGCACTCTCTTATTTACTGCAACAGCGTTGCACCTGAATAATAAACAAATATGTCAAATTTTGCTAAATCGCAACTAAATTGAGGACATGAGGCCATTAACATCATTATAATGATATGATTAATAAATGACTATTTTACTTAAATAAACTTAAATAAACTCCATTAAAATGAAACTTTTATTTCATATTTTGGATAAGTGTTTCTATCAATATAATTTTTTAGTTTTCCACACGTTTTTCTTACTATGACTTTAAAAAAAATCTGGAAGATGTAACTTTCGGTGGAACTGGTGAAACTATTATTTGATATAGGTGAGTGTGTTCTGCATTAATTGAATGCTGGTCTAAAACGTCCACTGGTCCATAATCTCTAATGTATTACACACGTTTTTCTGTACATAAATTGTTGTAATAAACTGCTGAAATTTGTAAAAATATTTATCTGAAAAATGCACAGAGGTTGTTGTCAGAGACAAGTCTTATGTTTGAGAAGGGTTTTGACATAACGTCATAAAGACAAATTACATCTCATCCATGGACTCACTATTCTGATCATGTTGTATAACAGTGCAATAGTATTATTTCTGTATCGTTGCTGAAGCTGGGATGTGAACCTGAAGCCTCTCGTCCTCTCGCTGTCTGTCCGTACTGTTTCTCACACACTACACTAATCCACATATGTAAATATGATTCCTCTTGTTTTAGGGTCACCTCTCTGAACCGACTCGGCCGCCCAGCGGGATGGACGAGGCACTCACTAACTCTCTCACACTCACTGTTTGTCAGAATGCAGGAGAGCCTCGAGTCACGCACGGAACGATTTACGGGCGGAAAATTGCAACACTTGAATGGGGATGGTGAAAAGACGAGACAGAGGCCAAGATAAAGATGAGAGAGGCGTGAGAGGAAAGAAGACAGGGGGAACGTGGGCTCATGGGTTTGCGCTTTTACTGCGAACACTGCAGTAAACTCAAGAGCCTGACCAGTAAATAGCAGCGCTGCATTCCACCTCAGAACAGACACAACTCATGCAGACGTCACATGGACCCCTGGAAAGCAACACGCTGTACTGGGAAGATGGAAAAAAAAAAAAAGGAGCGTTAACACGGATAAATCCATAAAATGCGAACAGCAATCCGAAAAAAGAATGAACAAGACGTGGATTTGATATTGTTGAAAGGAAGACAGAGAACTTTTCTAACACCAGCAATCTTAAACAGCTGACTGGACCTTATCAGAATGCAGCACGTAACCATCACAATTCTTTTTTATCCGTGACACAATCTTTCGACACAAACTCTATCGCCCGCTCCAGTTCAACTCCATCATCAAAACGGCTCCGGAAAAATCTAATGCAGAAAAGAAAAATAAAGGCGGGATGCAGAGGAAACAGGGAAGTGAGAGGAGAAGAGGAAGAGGAGGAGGAGGAGAACGGAGAGCAGGGGAAGTGGCACTGAAGGACAATGGGAGGGAGGGCAGCTAACAGGAATAGAGGAGTGAAAGAGAAGCCGGGCTCGGGGAGCATCGAGGGAGTTGTTTAAGGAGAAACAGTGTCCGTTTGTGGCCGCTGATAATACTTTCCATTCAACAGGGCTCGCAGCGCACTGATTCCTCTGATTGCAGCCTGGCGCCCTGCTGGCGAGCCTCAGCGCTGAAATTAAATCCACTCTATTCAGTTATAAATTATAATGCTCTATAAACAACACCCCCACTGGGAAAAAGAGGGGAGGGGGCAAGGAGAGAGAAAGAAAGGGAGAGAGATATAGATAAATAGAGGAGGAGAAGAAGAAGAGGCAGCAGATAAAAAAGGGTAGGCATTAGAATAGGAAGTGTTCGGTATCCTGAATGAGGAAATCAAGTTAAAAAAAAAAATGGAATGCAAGCACAGCAAAATTGCTGAGTAGATTTTAAATATTATATAAATATATACAATTAATTTGATTAACACACTAATTAATGACTTTTTATTCATTGTCAAGAATTGACACTATTGCAACACTAATAAACCAGAATATAGAAGTATGGTTCAATCCTACACTCCAAAAACTATCCATATTAATCAAATAAAAAAAAAAACAGGTCAGGTGAGGTTAGTACTTCTGATATCACAGATCTTACTGTGAGGAAGAGAGAGCAGTGAGAGCAAGAGATACTCAGAGTGTGTGTGTGTGTGTGTGTGTGTGTGTGTGTGCGTGTGTGTGTGAAAGAGAGAGAGAGAGAGAGAGAGAGAGAGAGAGAGAGAGAGAGAGAGAGAGAGAATATGTTTGTTTCATTGGTAGCTCTGTTTGAGGATCAGAGTGGCTCATGCGCCACTCTGCCGCCACCTTTGTCTCCAGTCCAATGTCTGGAACCCTCAGCACCCGAGCAGTGAACTACAGGTCACTGTGAAACACTTACTCACACGTACACACACAAACACAAGCACACACATACACACAAAGTGAAAAAAAAAAAAATTACAAAGGTCCAACCAAGTCGTGTCTTTTTCGAATTTGCCTGAACTGGTTCTTCGCCAGTGTTTTGACATTTCGGTGTGTTGTGACGACTGAAACAAATTGAAAGGAGAGAATTATAATATGATTATAACGATAACGTTTCTGACCTCTAATTACGACCTTCACACTCCCCACCACACTCAAGAGCACACTCGTGTAACCCAGCTTCAACCTTTAAATGTTTATACAAGATTCTGTCGTTTGTGACCACACATCAGTGTCTACGAGCCGGAGCTGGCTGTGCTGCAGAGCTTCCAGTTACACTGAGTAATACAATGTTCTTACAAGATCATTTGTCTAAGACACAACATACAGTGGGTGGTATACTTATATAAAATTAGAGACTGGCACCAGTTAGTCAAGCAGTAGAATTCTTTTTTTTTTTTTTTTTTAAATACAGCTTATACTGCAGTGGAGCAAAACAGCCAAGACTGTTAAAATGTGTTTGCTGAAAATGTTAAGTTGTTGAACATTTGATTCGCGGATTACTTTAGTCCCTTTTTTCAGGCAGGACACTATGAACACGCTCCTATTGTATGACGGCAGTTCTTTAAATCAGTGCCCATAAAAAAGAATATGTGCATTTAAACCAGCCACAGCTGTTCAGCAGCACAATGCAACTTTGATGAACTGGGTTTATAATATATTCATAATATTAATAAGGTTATTGTTGAATGTTTATAGTTATTTCATTATAGTTCGTAGTTTGTTTGACTGTTTACTTGAATTTAATGGGTTTAATCCAAACCTCAATAAATCTTTTAGCAACTGCTGCATTTACAAACACTTTGTTTAAGATGATTAAACTATATGGACAAAAGTTTATGGACACCTGGACATAAGATTTGTATGTGCTTTATGAACATCCCATTCCACATTTAATCCCCATCTACGGTTATAATAACCTGCACCCTTCTAGACAGAATAAATTCTAGATTCACTAGATTTGGAGTGTGTTTGTGTCTAGATTTGCGCTTATTTAACCACAAGAGCTTCAGTAAAGTCAAATACTGCTGAAGGACGAGTTGTTCAAATTCATCCAAATTCATTCCAAAGGTATTCCTTAAGGTTGAGGTAAAAGCTCTATAGCAGGCCACTCACGATCTTTCTCTCCAGCCCATGTAAAGTATATGATCAGTAACTATATGAGCTGGCTTTGTGCACACGGGCATTGTCCTGCTAGAACAGGTTTGGAAAAAAAAAATGTACTGCTACCACATCCAAAGACAGTTTGGAACCAGTTTGGGGACGAACCACACATTGAGAGTTAGGTGTCCCAGTATTTTTGTCCATATAGTGTATTTATGCAGCACATTCAGGACAATGCTGATATGGATTTATTGCTGCCCACAAAACACCATTAGAGGCAAAGTTCAAAGAGCAAACAAACAAAGAAAATGACACCCAAAGACTGGAACGCACTAAATCTTCAGCGACTGCAATGTGCTGCCGACCTCAGACACATCGACACTTCGCCCTGTTACATAGCGACGTTTCTTCTGTACTTCTTGAATAGCTAGTCTATTGATTTGAACTAGGAGCCCTTGTACATTTTCAAAACTATTTTTACGAATACCACGTTTCCAGTTTCAATGCTCCTGCAAACAATTTAAAGGAAAAACCTGTTTGTATCCAGCTTGATAAATGAGGCTTATTGCCAACTTGGACTTGTGTTCAGTCAGTGGAAAGTTTATGAATAGAAAGCTCTGTGGTAATAATAAACAGAAACAAAAAATTGTTATTGTACATATTTAAATAATGTCCATGAAGTAAATGTGAACCGAGAGAGTTTGTGGGATTTATTTTTCAATTAAAGCCTCAAGATGTTTGAGAAGTTTGTGTTTGACGGCTGGTCTATGCTTTTGGCCAGGGGTGTGGCGTGGATGATGATGGTATTCTCACAACTGTTTTGCACATTGTAGTGGTTATTTTGGGGCGGTGTTTGTCACTGTTAAATCTCGCAAGCTGCTTTTTTTTTGACAAATATTTAATATTAAGATGAATTTCATCATAAGAATGTTTCAGGCATTTGCATTGAAATAAGTATACTTATACATCTGTATAATTCTATCTATAGGGCACCACTGGAAAGACAGTGTGTGTGTGTGTGTGTGTTGCAAAGGTGCTCTCAGGTTGGAGACAGTACAACAAAAGAAGAGTTCTAACCTTATAAGCAGCATTCCTAATCAACATGGACACAGTTGGCTTAACATGTCAGTGTTGAACCTGTAGAAATACCACAGGCAAACCAGAAACATGCACCCGCACACACAAACTAGCACACACAGACACTTGAAAGGGCAGAGAAGGTTCCAAACTTTTAAAATGTCTTTCAAGTGCCTTGGTTCACGGAAAAGTATTGGGAACATCTCTGACAGCGGGCTGCTCTGAACTCTCGCTTGTTTACTCAGAGATGCCTCCAAGCCACGAAAGCTCACCGCTTTGCCCCATTTGAACCCTGCCGGTGCATCAGAAAGAAATTTGCGCTAATACCAAGCGCGCTGGAGGTAGAGCACGGAGATGCCGGGCTGCGTCTGGGTCTGGTAGCGTTCAGTAAAAATAGCAGCGGTAACCGGTCCAGCTGTCCAATCACAAAGCTCCTGTTCACCTCCCAGCCAATTACAGCACGATTGGCAGTGCAAACAAAGAATTACTGGTTGTTAAGTCGGCCTCTTTCTCATCTCCTGAAGCGGCTTCCTCTCGCTGCACAGCACACGACGCCTGCAAACACCTGATACACAACCAGCGCCCCCGCTGCCACGCAGTCTTGTTAAATTGTTACCACCTTTCGCTAAGCTGGTGCTGACAATTAACAACGCTGCCCTCCACTTCAAAGGGCGCTGCGCCGGTAGGTTAAACCGCATTGCTCCTGCAGATTTGTTTTTGATTTTCATGAGGTCCCAAGACACTCTCAAACTTGTTACAGACGCGCTCTCTTCAGTGGCTCCACTTAGATGGGCTATCAGGATTGCTTAAATATTACCGCTGGAAGCCTGGGGGCAATATAACGTGAGCAAGGAAAGTTTACATTCAAAATGTCACTGGATATCAGGAACATTCTGGAAATCGAATACATATTTTCCAGCACTGTGTACCTCATATTTAGTGTATAGCTAAACCTTTTTATTTTCTCATATTATGGGTATTACTTTCTATAAATTTTCAGTGATCTTAAAAAATACGGAAAAAATAATTCTTAGGACTTGCGAATTGGATTCATGGAGCGCCAAAGAGGTGGAAGTGTTTGTGTTTGTTTTTGCAGGGTGACAGATTCCTGCTTGACTGAAGTCACTAATTCATGTCTTTTTCCATGTTCCTGTTTTTCCACAGACACAAACTACCGATTTCTATTTAACTCTAGTGCTTGATGAGGTGGAAAGAGCTTTGGAGGGTTTCCATCTGCTTCAATCACTATTAATAAGATTTGTTTTTCATTATTATGTAGAAACTAAATTCACATGTCTGGATCTGGACAAACAAACAGCCCAGTACAACTCAACCACTCAGTCAGACCACACCTGAAATTGACCTGGAATCCAGTGATATATTTTTGAGGAATAACGACTCACAAATGTTTAATAATTACTCGGAAAAAACAAAGTAAAAAGCTAGCAGAATCCCCTGCCTCCAAATCTTCTCATTACATCGCAAATTTTGGGTATAAGTGCGATTCAAATTGCTTGTTGCATATATACAATGGTTGGATTGCTGCACATAAGTTTGGTGTGGCTAGCATGCTAATCAGCAGGTCCAATCGTGCACTATATTTTACATTACATTTCACTGCAAGTTGTATTCTGCAAACAAACTAGGTTTGTGACAAATAAAATATTTAATATTGCTATGTTGTGACCTATGCTTTCAAGCCATCATTATTACGCCATTATTAGTCCATAGCAATCTGTATAGCAGTGATTACAAAACCATGTGCCTAAAAACATGACACAAACCATTGGGACAGTGAATATCGGTGTCTCTTTTGTTTCCTTATGTTGGTGTGAAAGTACTATGCTGGCGTCCAAACACATCCATGTTCAACGCAGTTACATGTTGCACAATCCTAAAGATTATAGAAAGAGTTTAGTTTTCATATTTTCATGCATTTTACGCTTCACTAACACTCAAGAGTGAAAGAAAAAACTAGAGGAAGCATAAAACATGCGGTTGGTCGAGAGTGAAGAGATGTTCGGTTTCTTTGAAGCTTCAGTCGGCTGTCGCTTCAACATGTCGCGGGCTTGCTAACTTACCAGAACGGCGCCTGGTGTATTGTTGCTGCGTAAGTATTTTAATCCTGCACCTCTTGCTGAATGGAATACTTAAAGCAGAAATGTGAACAATGTGTCAAAAGTGAGTGTCAGCAATCGTACGCGATTTAATTGCGAGTCGTTTTTAGAACAGATTTCAACATCCAAAAAAAAGAAAGGCTTTGTTACTGAAAGGTTCAGTGATGCCAGACACTGAAATGGAAAATATTTTCAGCAATGGAAACAATATCAGCAAATGATATGTATCTCAATAGGGCAGTATCATTTATCAAATCAGCATTTATACCATTTATTGTAAGATAGAAATTATCATCCTTTAAATCCTTGATGGTGTTTATGGGAGAATGTCAGAGTCAGTCTGATGAGCTTGCACACACACACACACACACACACACACACACACACACACACACACACACACACACACACACACTCATACATGCCCTCGCAGTGCCAACAGACAACTAGAGCAAACGCATCTCTGAATTAAGCCTGGGATGGAGGTGTGTGTGTGTGTGATACTGTGTGAAAAGAAAGTGCATATATATATATTTATATGTACACACATTGTGGGTGGGGGGTGGATTTGCTTGAGAGTGTGTGTGTTGCTCTTTCTCAGTAAACAGGCCTTGCTGTAGCCTCAGGATATGAGCTGTCATTTCATATAGCTGGTGATGAGGCACAGAGCTGTCAGGACAGATGAAGACAACCCACAACAAGAGAGAAAGAAAGAGAGACGGACTGACTGGGGAAGAGGATTTCACAAGGAAAATTGTTCAGTAAGCATCGGGGTGGGGGGGGTTTAGGGCGGGGGGCTTCATTAAGTGTTGACAGAGAGATTTTTCCACAGGAGTAATGAAGAGTGAAGAAATCGCCACTGTCACTGAGGCATCCTGCGTGACAAAGGCGTGCTCTTTGAGAGTGTGAGTGAAAGAAACCAGTCTCGCTGGAAAAACGCGAAGAAGAATTCCGGGCCATGAAGTCCACCTAACGCACTTTATGTGCTAATTCGCTTACGTGGGTGAGCGTGAGCACCGAAAACAGATGTTAAAAAAAATTTGTTTAAAGTTACTTTGTGGAAATGTGAAGTAAGAACGTGCGTCTCCAGAGACCACAAACAGCTTCCAAATTGAAGGTGGAAATTGAAGTAACTGAGAATAGAAGGAAACATCATTAGCATTTGCTTCGTTTAAAAGCCAAAGCCATAATGGTGGTCGGGTCTTGCAACAAGCTTTAATACAATATCACTGTAACATGATGCTTTATTTATTGATATTGCAGTGTACACTATATAAGGCTTGTGACTTGAATAGACAGTATGATGTTTCGTGAGGTTCTGCTCTACAGTAGTTCTTTACTGATTAATTGGTTTGCACAATCATCAAGAAAACACAAGATATTGATAACACCAATCCATATGTAGCGGAAAAAATGATCGGACTATCTGGTTAGAAAGATGGCGTTACTTTTTCCTGTTAATTAATATGCCATGAGGCAATGGTTGGTGTCTGTGAACTTGTTCACGTGGAAGATGGGGGGAAGGGGGAACCCAAATCAATTACAGGTTCTCAAAAGAATGTGATCAGCTACAGTTTGATTTGCTCTCAAATTCAGCCACGCCAGCTTCAAGAGGACGCCCAATGCTTTTTGTCCCCCATTTTGACCAAAGGTTCATAACCAGACCTAAAGCAGAAGATTGGCTTTTAAAGTTTCATTACTGAGCAACTAGAATCGGCTGAAAGGCTCAGCTTGGTGTGGTGTTTGTCTTGTCAAAGCTCCCAGTCGAAGCCAGAAGAAAAACTGAATGTTGTTCCAGTATTAAAAACACTCGTGTTATTATACCTAATCACTAGACAGCCTATTTGTTTAAGCCTATTTTCAGGCAAAAGAACTACCATGTAAGATGTTTTCATTTCTTTCTTTCTTGACAGATGCACATACACACTCTAGTTTCGTTTGAAAGTCTCACGCAGCTCATTTACATGGGTTTTCCCAATTATTTCGAAATGTGTTTTTTCCTGTGTTAGTCACGTGTGATGTGTGCTGTGCAACATTTGACCTTTATGAAAGGCACGTCCTGGCCCGCAAACACATGGATTTAAGGGTGTCCCACATATTGGGTTAAAATCCTGCCACTAATTTAGGCCTTTACTCCACTTTAAAGACAGACCAATTTAACTTTGATGAAAACGGGACTGACTTGCACAATATGTCTTTGAGTTCGGCACTTCCACACACCCCTGCGCTCTGCTAACCACAATGCTGTGTTTGAAACCTCGGCATCAGTATCTGCCACAGGGTTTTTTTTTTTTTTTGGCGATGCTTGAAGTGCCAAGGCGATACTCACTTTATATTATTGGTGGAGTCTTCCCGGCGTGAACTGCTAAATTAATTATTTGAGGATGGAAAAGGAGGAAATTTTTCTTGCTCCACCGCACACCACAGTTGAACGGAGCCCAGTTCTAGCCTCGCAATAATTGAAGTGCTTATAAGAGATCAAAGCAGTAAGTTTGGTTACATCTGTGTGGGGAATTCCGCTCAGAGAGAGAAAGAGAGCAAAAGGATGGGTGCGTATGTGTGTGTCTAAGTGTGTTTGAGTGAGTATGTGCGATGGGTCACTGATTTTTAATGGCAGTTTTTTGGGGGGGCTTCATCAACATAATACCACTTTTGGACTAATCAATATGATTTAAAATGATGTTTAAATGGGATACTGAATCACCAGTTCATCGCTGATGCAGTTTTGAAAATGCCTTGTGGTACTGGTGCTGTGCTCCAATTCGCAGTTTGGCCAATCAAATGCTAACATCAATCAAGAATGTAACAGAAGTCAAAAAGCATGTGTAATCCTGAGAAAAGAGACATTGAAATCCTCATTCTGATGATGACTCATAAGACGAGCAGTTATATATGTTATAATAGCAACGCACAAAACAAACAAAGCTTATGTGACACAACAAAAAGTCTCTGCCCCCCACCTAAGAGCTTAAAAACTTCACCTTTCCATTTTGGTTAGTGTGCGACTAAAGACCGCATAAAACTGTATTAGGTCTTGGAATTTTGGGGAACTTTAAAAGTGAGCTTGGAATGAAGAGGGGAAAAAAAGCACTAAGCATAGACTAGAATAACAGTCTGGCTGATCTGCTTGAGAAACATCTGTATCCAATTACAAACTACATCCTACCAGAGAATCTCGGGGAACAAGAACAACGCGAGCAAAGCTGAGAGTTCAGGAGCGATGTCAAGTGCAGGTTCGACAGCATATGAGTGTCGGGAACCGAGATATTTCATTAGGCCATGAGTCTGTGCATCAGCGTGGCTTTTGGGGAGTTCTTTCTCCAGCTTTGAGCCTCTGCTCTCAACTCCAGCCACTAATGCGCTAGATTTGGCCTGCTTTAATTTCCCTGGCAGTTGGCAGCCTTCTGCATTGCTTCAAAGCAAAAAATAATCAAGAAGAATGTGAGTGTGCTGCTTTTTTTTTTTTTTTTTTTTTTATATGGAAAGTAAACAGCAATATCATGCTTTTGCTAATTTATTACCCCAAGCAAAGGTCCTGACTTCAAAGGGAAACAGAAAGCAGAACTCAACCCGGCCTTATCTGAGAAGAAAAGGGCAATTTTTAAATAAAATTTACACTTTATTAGGAAAAAAATAATAACAATAAAAAAAAATAATAATAATTTTACTATTTTTTTTATACTGCTTATTATGTATTAATGCTGGTGATTTATTTAAACTACGGCATTAAAACCTTAAAGACATGGCTTCATTTTACTACACCTAGTGCGTGACCAAAGCTTTCTAGCTGAACAACTTACACCATTTGTGATTCCAGAAATCAGCTCAAGTCTGAGAAGTGGTAGCTCTTCGTAGTGGTAGAAGTGGAGATGATGTTGGACCTTTGATCGGAAGGTCATGGGTTTAAATCCCAGCACCACTGAACTTTCACTGCTGGGCCCTTGAGCAAACCCTCAATTGTTCAACTTTACAGCTGAGATAACTTGATAAGGGCTTCTGCCAAATGCCATAAATGTGAATGTAAGTCTGCAATCAAGAAGTTCAGGGCAAAAGACTAAAACCCCCAACTAATATACTCACACAGTAAATGGCCAATCTAACTATTGCAGGTCTGGCCTTGCAAAATAATCTCTACATGACAAGCATGTAGCAGTGGTGATCACAGTTACAATATTAGACTGAACACTGGCAGCCTGAAACATCAAGGCTCCTGATTGGCTTTGAGTCTCTGTGTTAGCCTGCCAGCTATTCATTCTAAAGAACTGCTTTCAGCCAGAGTGACACCGTAATGGCTTCCTCTTACATGAACAGAAGAGCCGCACTCTAGTCATAAACTTAAATATTTCATGTCCACATAGAAGATGCATACATCCACCACCGCTTGTCTTTGAGACAGTAAGGCATGCAGGTTGCTCAGTCAACTGCAAATTATATTGTTGATTTCTGTAATCGAATCAAAACGGTGATGAGAAACTCAAAACCCCTTAAAACATTACGCTTGGAAACAACTAGTCTTTTAAGATTTTTGTGATACACAAGTATGTTCCTTTGTTTATATGCAGGTACTTTAACTGTAAGAGGATTTGCTTTGACCAAACAGATATAGAAATGTACAGATGATAAACTTTATTTTCATTGAAAAAAATCCTGCTTTAGCACAAAAAAAAAGTCAACACACTCTTGGCATCCGGGCAGTACGTTTCTCCAAACATTAATCTGAAACACTTTGCCATGCCTCCTGCAAAACTTGCCAAAAGTTTGGATTTCTTTCACCCAAATGTTGGAATTCTTTCTGACCTTGAGATCCAATTCATTCTAGAGCAGTTCTATAGGATTTAGGTGCAGTGCAGTGCGATAACTGGGCAGCCCATTCCATGATAGATAACACTTCAACCCACTGTTTGCACTCTAAATAATGCATACAGTGTTTGGATGTTCGCTTCGAGCCATTGTCTTGTATGGTGAAGTCGGTTCCAATTAGCCCAGATAGAATTGCATGGTGTTGGAGTATGGAATGGTAGCAGTGGCGGGTGGTCAGGGCCAGCAAAGCTTTCTCTGCTAGCATAAACACCAGAAGAGATTTATGCTGATTTATGCTGATATTTATGCTGGCATAAATATCAGAAGCACTGACCTACATTTACAACCTAAACTCTAATATTTGTTTCATAAAATTGTATTAATTTATTCCCAACAGTTTATTCTCTTCATTTTGTAGTGTTTCTCTTGGCTGCACTGCTGCCAGTATGTGTATGTGGATGTCACATTTTTTGTCTAATCAGATTTTAGCCTCTATGTGCTGCCATGTCAATCTAATCTGCCCAGGGCCTTCAAAGTCTGTACTGCTGGCTCTTTCACCTTAGTCTCTATTAGCAACAGGTCTGCTTCTTTAACCAATCAGATTTCACCTGACTCTGTGATGTAGGCAGTTTGCTAACTTCTTCTTACCTGTTCTTTATCTTACCGCTTCATCTTCTCACCTGTTCTTTTGTTAAAGCCAAAAATGTCAAATTTGGACTCATCTGTTCACAGAACATTCTTGCAGTCATTCACTGCCCAGTTCTTGTGCATTTTTACTTTTCTAGTTTGTTGCATATTAACAAAAGCAACATGAATGTTTATATATTAAAAAAAAACATCTGGCAGGCAGTGCAATACCCCAAACAATACTCCAGCTAATTTCATGTACCAAATCACTAAATAAAAAAAAAATTTTTTTATTATGTATTATTTTGATAAATCCAAAAAAAGATTTAGATACTTGCATATTTGATAAAATAAGTGCTTTTGTTCTCAAACAAGGACTGTGACATCTCTATGTACTGACGTTTAAGCTGACAGATTGGTGAAAGGTACATGGATGGATGGATATACAAGCCAAAAAAAAAAACAATATATCCAGCACTATGTAAGGAACACTAAGAATGCCTGAACAATAAGGTGTAAACTTTATTGTGTAGATTAGGAGCTTTAAACTACACTACCCAGTGTTCACACATTCAATGGATTGTTGAGAATTCCTATATATTTTTTAAAACAAATCTTCACATTAAAATAATCATTGGTTACTACTCTATAGCGTTATCCACATTTATTTGCTTGATGAAACTAAATTTGTGTTCACCCCTTCGATTACTAGTGTTTCCTGTGCTGTCGATGCAGATTGCATTTGAATGCAAGAATGTGACAACAGCAAAGATGGCAATTGTAGTTTAACATACTGTACATGTGCATTATCTTCCACCAAATTGAGTCAACACTCAGCACAACCAAGAGCAGATGATAAACTGCTCAGCCTGCACTTTACACTTCTATATATATTCCATCTGGGTTTGTTGTATGGGCATAAACTAAGCTGCACATCACAAAGTTTAATGAGGTTCCAGTGGCCAGTGGTGACGCCCATGGTGTTGGGCCTAGAAAATGCCCATTGAGGGTTCTGTGGTGAAGTGACATTTATCTAATGCATCTTTAAAATCCTATTGTAATTAGTGGGTGACTTGACAGTGATGCAGGGTGACTGGAACAGGCGGAACCGACTCTAAAACCCTGCCTCAGTGTACTCCCACAGTCGTTCGTTAAAATCACTGGCGCTAGAAGAGTAAGTTGTGCTTTTGTACCTTGATTCACACCCTACAAACGACAGGGTCAGATCAGTTGCGCTTTAATAGACACATTCTCTTCGGCTGTCGTGACCTTTACCACAGTATCCACTGAAAAACAAACTCTGCAATTAAAGCTTTGGGTCCAATCAAAAGGGGTGTGGGGAAAGCCAGTTTATGTGAAACACTTTCAAACTTCTCAAAATAACACAGTCTCATTGCAGGAGATGGAGCTGAGACGTAGTAAAGCACGACAGCTTGCCATAAGTAAGATAGCTAAACAGGATGGTCAGTGATGGCCTGTGTTCTTGGGAACACGGATTCTGAACATACTTGTTTGGAGGTTAAAGAGTGACTGGACTAAAAACTCTGGACATGAACCATAAACCATGCTTCACATATCCCATAAAAAAGCCCTATCTGTGAGATTCCCTTAACCAATTCTAAATCAGAAACTTTGAGACCCAGATATCTAATTCATTTTTGACTGATGCCTTTTATGCTATAATTTTATCCTCAGTTATGGATTGTAGCTGGTCTTTTCACTCCCATAAATAGCAAACCATGGACCTATTGGGTGGATCCAAAGATACTAAGCAGTAAACTGAACTGGAACTGCCAGTGAGCTCTTGCCAAAGGGTCAGGGAGGCTGGAAAGCAACAGTCTCGCTGGGAGGACTGGCACATTACTTACCGCTGGAGCTCATCCGCCAAGAGTCCTTTATCGAGAGCAGAAACAGAGAGGGGAAAAAAAAAATGAGAAGAAACAAGAAGGGAAAGTGCTAAGGGTTAATTGGGGCTCGGCATAAAACCTGTTAACAAGTGAATGAGTGGAACACCCGGGAGGTACCGAGACATTCCATCTCTGCAATAAGATGTACATATGGGTGAAAATGTTTCCTTTGGCCAGCATGTCTTTTTTTCTGGCAAACACATCACACCAAAATGCCCTGCAGCATTATGCCCACCAACACACACACACACACACACACACACACACACACACACTTAACTTCAGGTCTGGGTGGCTGGGTAACTTCTCATGTGACAGTTCACTAGTTCCATAAGAAGTTTTAAGTGGAATGCTCAGAGCATATAGAGATGGGTGAAGAGAAAGCACTATAAAGGCCATCTCAGTTCAAAGCCTACACTAACCTATGGCTCTTGCACACCCCTTAATCATTTTTCTAATGGCACATGGCTATTCTTGTCTAAGCAGTAAGCCTTGGGCCATCTCTCTATTTAGAAGCAGTGTGCCAGTTACTGCCACCATAACAATAGGAACAAATCGTTACGCTTCTGACAAAACGCTTTTGTTGCCACTTCATAGACAAAAAAGACAGAAAATATTTTGTTGTCGGTCCTCAGCTTACATGAATCAATCCTGCGGCGTAAGTTCAGAACAGGAAATATTTAGATTAGGGCTGCAGCTATCGATTATTTTAGCAATCGAGTATTTTGCCGATTATTCATTCAACAGTAATTTGTTTCCTTTTTTCAGAAAAAATTTTTATTGCTGAAATTGCATACAGGAATATCTGTGAAAAATAAACCCATTTAATACATTTAAATGCCATAACTACATCAAAATGCAAATACAAATACTTAAAAAAAAAATTCATAAATAAAAATATAAAACTAAATTTCTTTATAATCAGATTACTCTATATAAATATTTTTTTTAAATGAGTTTAGCGGGTGGTGCGTCAGTAACAATGGTCCGTAGGGAAACACAGTGCTCCGTGTGTAGCGAAATGTACTCAACAAAGACGATTTTTTTTGTATTCATATTACTCAAGTTACTCGAGGAATTGTTTCAGGCCAAATTTAGACAGCACCCCTCCATGTTTTAATTTTAAGGGAAAATTTAAATTGTTTTAGTCCTGAGAGGTGTGTGTGTGTGTGTGTGTGTGTGTGTGTGTGTGTGTGTGTGTGTGTGTGTGTTAGGGGTATGCACTGGCCTTGCTTGTTTCACAGAGCACCCACTTTTTGGTGAAAAAGTTTAGGGCTCACCTATATGACAGCCTGTTCATTGAAATCAGATGCAGCCAGCAGTATGTGCTGCCGCAGTCGACAGACTGTCAACTCAGCAAACTTATGCCTGTCGCCATGGAGCTGTAGTGACATGGTGGTTTTAATCAAAAACGAGAATTAAGTCGTTTGCAAGCGCTACTCGGCAACACTTGTGAGTTGTTCCAGGCGTGGAGTACTGTAGTGTTCGCAAAGCCTGTATTTCTCAAATCTCATTCTACACAATGTATAATCAGGTGGAGAATAAAATCACATAAAACTCTAATGACAAAGGGCTCCTGAGTCACACCTGAGTCAAAGTTCAAATCCTTTAGGAGCCACAGTCATCTGTGGCTGGGAATCTAGAGAGCATAATTAGTTGGGGTTTTCTAGGTGGAATGGATAGCATCACTCTCTCCCTTGAGAATCACAGAGACACTGCATTAATGCAGAGAATCTATGTTGAAGAGAGCGGACAGTGTTTTCCCGTTCATTTGACACAAGATTACTATAACAAATCTGACTGCCACTAAAGGAATAGTTTAGAGACATAGAGCTTTCCACGATATCCAACATCTATTAACCTAAAACAACAAATAATTGAAGCTTATCACACTCAAAATCTCTTATGTAAATACATACAGAAAGACGCTGGTATTATTTGGTATCATTCCGCACCCCAGGCCCTGGACTGAAGTGTTTGAAAGTGAGACTGCAATAGAATGTTGATATATTTAGTCATCACAGATAACGGCCTGAATGGAAATTTCTATATTCAGAACGTAAATATCTTTTAATAAGCTTTTTGTCCATTCAAGGATTGCAATAATTATAGGCCTGATGGGAAAAAAAAACTTTTGTAACATGCTTTTACAAAAAAAGATTCTTAAAGGAATAGTTAAGATGGAGTAGCCTTGTACTTCCAGCAACAATTTTTGGCTTATTTCTGGGAGAATCTATAAATGTGATTACGGAAAATGTGAACTATTCCATTAAACTAATAAATGTCTGCATTGTATAAGAAATAGTAAGCTTTATATATATATATATATATATATATATATATATATATATATATATATATATATATATATATATATATATATATATATATATATATATATATTTATATTTATACATTCTTATAAGTAAGAATACCTTACAAAAGAAAAATCAAAACATTGCTGAAGTTGTATACAACATGTGGACTTGATATGCGGTAGACAGGTGCCCCTGTGTTCTTCCTGTCCCACAGCCTTCCTGTCTACTGGTAGGATAAGCAAGACTAACGCTCAGGAAGGAGCCTCCAGGCATCATCAGCCTTCTTCAGCCATTCTATCCAAACCATCATCAGCATTCCTACAACCTGAATGCAGTTCACATCTGAGCAGGAAGTGCTGAACGGCACAAGTGAAGCATTCATTTAGCTTGCTCCGTTCTCTCACCATCTTTAACCAGAGGTTAAGCTGCTGCATGTGGGGCCTAGAAGAAGTATCAGGTGATCAGTCCAGACAGAGTAAGAGCACCCAGTCTTCTTGGGTACTCTTTTCTACTCGTTTGCTCCTTCTGTGCTCACTTTCGAAAGAAAGAACCGGAGAAGAAAGTGAGGAAAAACTCTATTCTGATGTAAAGCACATGATAGCAAGGGCAGGTCATGAGGAAGATGATGGATCAAGTCTGACAGGAGTCCCAGCCACCTTGAAATGTGTGGCCCAAATCTGCCATCACATCAACAGCTCTCTTTATATCTCCCACACCTGCAGCAGAGCCAAAACAGCAGTGGGCACACATTCATTAATGCACAAAAACGCCCATTACCGACTCAGTTACGCTTTTATCAAAACTTACATTATGCAGACAGAAGTATTGGGACACAATCTTTCCAGCAACATGTGGCTCTTCCAGAAAATTAGAGTCACACAATTGCACAGTTTCCCTTCACTTGAACTAAGAAACCCAAAACTGTTCCAGCATGACAGTCCCCCCTGTGCACATTGCAAGCTCTATGAAGTATATGGTTCACATGGTTTGGAGTAAAAGGTCTTGAGTAGCCTGCTATCAAACTCTTCGCTCAACCCTATTGAACACCTTTGGAATGAATTGGAATTCTGGCCTTCTTACCCTCACCTAAATCAATACCTGATTGTACTAATGCTCTTTGGAACAAAAACCAAAATCTAATGGAACACCTTCCCAGAAGAGCGGAGGTCATTATACGCAAACGGGGACTAAATGTGGAATAGGGTGTTCAAAAAAGCATGTATGAATTTCATGTTAAAGGTAAACGGGTTTT